>NC_135655.1:130731690-131024190 GCF_964188315.1 Podarcis muralis
CTTACTGATGCTATCTTGAATTTGCGATACATTTCAACACAGATTCATGCTAAAAAGAACCAATTTACATTCCAGAAGTCTTTAGCTGGTCCTTTGCTATACAGATGGAACATTCTGTCTATTGTTCCATCTGTAAATTTGATATCTTGCATACACATACACAAACACGTACACATACAATCACAATAAACTGGCAGATTGTAAATTTGTTTACCAAAATAACTATAAAGGCACTCTTCACCCAATATCCCAGCTGTATATCAGCACCGTTCAGTTAAAGTTTCCTCTGTGAGGCATAAAGGACTAGTAAGATGCATGTTAAATCATTAATGCTGGCCTCCATTCTCTTTCGTCTGTTGTCTGACAAAATGGAGATGATAAATCGCTTCCAAAGAAGTTACAGGATTTCACTTTACTCCCTTTTCAATATGCTCCAATTTAATGGGTCATTTATTCCATGTTTGAGAGGTTCTGCATCCCTGAAAGCTGCCACCCCCTTTCCTCATACTCTGATTGAAAGGGCCAGTTGAGCAAAGTGCTTTCTGGAATGGTCTTGTGAAAGTAAAATAAACAGGCATCATCTTTTTTTTTGGTAGCGGAAGAGCTAGAATTGGAATTGTGGTATCAGTTTTGCACTTGTTGTCTCTCTCAGACTTGTATCGTGATGGGTCCAGCCATGCACTGCCCTCAGGGCATATGCAAGCCACCTTCAGCCATTCCACCTCGACATGGGAAGGTGATACTCCCTAGGGGGACAGGAATGTGCACCTCAGCCTTGCCCTACTCCCAACTTCTACATGCTTTTTGCATAAACCTCCTCACAACCAGGAAGAAGGGAGTTTGTAAGCATGCTCAGGCCGCCCAATTTCTCTCTCTCTTTTCCCTCTTGATTTGACTTTTCTTCTTCTCCCCACCACCACCTAATCTCAGGTTTTTTGTTTTCTTTATTTCCTTTACCACTCTTTCCTTCTTTCACTCTCTTCCAGATTGTGCAAAGTTTCCTCTTTCCTTCCAGCTCCTTTTGTCTCATGCTTTTACTCTGGACAGCCCAAAAGGAGGAGGAGGATTTCTATATGGTAAATGCTTCAAAGTGGGGACTTCATCTGTGGTATGTCACAAATGGGACCTGCAACCAAATGTTGCAGTGCGTTCTGCTGCTTCTGTTTTGAGTTCCAGCCAGCTCTTCCCTCCAAGTGCATTACACAAGCACACACACAGAGAGACACAGGGACACCCCATTCCATAATGATAATTTTATTCTTTATACCCCACACAACTGACTGGGTTGCCCCAGCCACTCTGGGCGGCATCCATCATGTATAAAAAACATAATAAAACACTAGACGTTTTTTAAAAAACCCTTCACTGTACAGGATTGCCTTCAGAACTCCATACCCCCCAACATTTCTCCATTGAAAATAGGGACACCCTAAGGGAAAGAGATTAACAGTAATCCTTCAAGTGGGTTGATTGGTTTGGCTATGCATTGCTTAATGGGTTAATTGGTGAGCTATGAGGTGAAGGGGAGGGTCAGATGCCTTGTCAATCCCAGCAGCCTTGTCAACCAACCAGAGGCAGCTTTGTCAATCCCAGCAGCCTTGTCTTTTTTTTTTAATGCATGATTTTTATTCATTTGAAACATAACAAAAAAACACTTAAACGGTCTACATCATATTTCCATCGATTTCATTCTTTAGAACTTCCTTCAGCCTCTCCGCGAATCCTCTGTAGTCTTTCCATTATATTCGCATATATTGCTATCTATTGACATTATTTAAATCCTTTCTACCATTTCTCTTTTGACAATATTCTTGCTGATATCACAGAGCTCTTTTAAAGCCTACTAGCGTTAATCGTCCTTCACTTATATTATCCAGATAATCCACGAATTTCCCCCAATCCTCTATGAACCTTTGGTCTCTTAAATATCTAATTTTCCCCGTCAATCTATCTAACTCCGCATAATCTATTAATTTCTCTCTCCATTCCTCAATTGTCGGTATTTTCTGCTGTTTCCAGTTTTGGGCAATCCCAGCAGCCTTGTCAACCAACCAGAGGCAGTTTGTCAATCCCAGCAGCCTTGTCAACCAATCAGAGGCAGCTTTGTCACTCCCAGCAGCAGGTATAAAACAGCATGGCCTTGCCTGCGCTCAGCAGGACGTCAAAACTTGCTTCAGAGGATTGGGAGACCCTCCAGAGCACATTTCGGGGGTGCATAGAGGGAGGAAAGGAAGGGGGAAAGACTGTGTTTGTATCATAGGCATCCAAATTTTGGTTCCTTTAACCAGAGTGATGCTTCTTTGTTTTAGAAAGGGTCATGGATGAAGTTATTCTAATAATAAGCCATGATAGAAATTTACAAAAATAATGCATGGGGAAAGGAGCTACCAGTATACCTCTGCAGATCAGTTTTTAGGGGGCCCAAAATAAGTTCCCCAGGACAGGGCCTTCCTGGTCAGCTGAAAGGAATCTGGAATCACTGAAGTTAGTTTTCACCAGATAGAAGATGTCTTTTTTCCTGGCTTTGACAGCAAGTACTTGCCTGTCCCAGCAGTCACTTGATAGATTGGCATGTCAAAACAGAAAGTCAAGGTAGATTTGTCAAAGGCATACAAAGCCTTCAAAATGAATTAAGTGCAGTTAATCCATGAAAAAAAGGGACGCGGGTGGCGCTGTGGGATCGAAAGGTCGGCGGTTCGAATCCCCGCGGCGAGGTGCGCTCCCGTTGCTCGGTCCCAGCGCCTGCCAACCTAGCAGTTCGAAAGCACCCCCAGGTGCAAGTAGATAAATAGGGACCGCTTACTAGCGGGAAGGTAAACGGCGTTTCCGTGTGCTGCGCTGGCTCGCCAGATGCAGCTTGTCACGCTGGCCACGTGACCCGGAAGTGTCTCCGGACAGCGCTGGCCCTCAGCCTCTTAAGTGAGATGGGCGCACAACCCTAGAGTCTGTCAAGACTGGCCCGTACGGGCAGGGGTACCTTTACCTTTTAATCCATGAAAAATAGACTTCACTGTATTATTAACAGAATAATAAATTAATTTCTAGCCTTTGGTCACCAATGGACCTGGCTTGGCTCACATAAAAAACAACGTTAACATTTGCTACACTGGAATATTCTGAAATAGAAACAACATTTTTGGCAATACTTTCATCTTAATCACAGAAATTCTACCTAATAATGACAAACTCACCCTTCCCCAGATTTCTAAATTCCTTTTTATTTATTTTCATAATTTTTCATAATTATCTTTAAATATATTAATATTCTTGAAAGCTTATTCTTATTTTTATTCAATTAAAAACCTGATACTTGTTCAAATTCCTGTATTTTTCCTATTACTTTCGGTAATGAGTTTATAGGGTCTTCAACTGTTATCACAAGGTCATCCGTGAATGCTTTCAGTTTATATGCTTTATTTCCTACTTTCATTCCTCTGATGGTTTCTTCTGCTCTTATATTTCTCACCAGAATCTCTAATACTAAGATAAACAATAACGGTGACAAGGGGCATCCTTGTCTTGTCCCTTTTAGAATTTTGCATTTCTCAGTAATAACGTTACTCACAGTTAATCTTGCTTGTTGCTCTGAGTAAATTGCATCTATTCCTCTTCTAAACCTTTCCCCGAAATTCATCTCTTCTAAAACCTTATACATTAATAACCAAGAAATATTATCAAATGCCTTTTCAGCATCAATAAACATCAAGGCTGCTTGTTTTTCATTTCTTACCTCCAGGTGCTGTATGACATCAGTTATGTTCCTTATATTATCTTTCATCTGATGACCTGGAAGAAATTTTCATTAATATGCACACTTTTAACTAAGATACGACAGGAATGCCAGCTTGGCCCTGCGACCATGGGTGCCTGGGGCTCTGGGTGCCATGCAGCGTGAATGGCCTTGGCACCAAAATTTGTGGGTGCCCCGCCCCTTCCTGGGGAATTTTGTGAGTACTCAGGCACCCAGGGCCCCAGGGAGCCAGCACCTATGGATATGCATTTTTGTAAACACTGGTCAATCTCTCTCCTTGCTCCTGATGTAGATCTTCCCTCATCCCTTCTTCCCTGGCAGGGGGAGGGTACCATTTTGGGGTCCACCTCAGATGCCAAAATGTCTCAAGCTGGCCCTGCCGTTCTTTCCAAGCATGGGTCTGAGTAGCTTTCTGCTTCCCCCAAGCAAAACAGCTCTTTAGTGGTAAATTGGATGACGCGATTGATGTCTGCTCCAATTCAGGGCTCATGCAGACGTCCTTTCGTGTCATGTTTCTAGGCACAGATTCCTACTCTAAAGTTCTGTGTCCACTGCTGCTTTCTATACCCCACTTGTTATGTCCATGAATGCTGAAAGATGGGGAATGGGTCTGTTATTTTGCTGTACCTTGATAGCCTCAAGGTACACTATTTCAGCTAAAAATGTGGAAAGGGAGAATCTGTCTCTGAAAACTGGTAACAACTCTAACCAAAATCTGAAAACTGAATGGTACAAATTCCAATGTGGCATACTGAATATTAGGATCAGCTGAATGTTGTGATTAGTTCTGTGGTCTTTCTTTTGAAGAGCACTGTGAATGTTAGTGAGGCATTAAGAACATTAGTTTTCCTTCTTTCCAGAAAGTATGAGTCATTGAGGGTTTTTTTTTGGGGGGGGGGGAAGCTGCTAAGTCACAAGTATCAACAAGTTTGTCTGGTGGTTGAAACTTCCTGGAGTAGCAGGAGCCCATCTGCTCTGAGCTTTGCATGCAGTCTGCCACAGCTGCAGTCGGATTTAGCATTAGCCCCCACAACTGCTCTTATGCAAAGTCAGCCTGCAGCCTTGTGACAGATTAAAATAATTGAAAAATTACTGAGGAAGCAAGAAGCAGATCAGGCAATCTACAATGGCTCACGTGCTTATATGACTGCCTGGGCTGTATTAACATCAGAGGGAGAAGCTTGCAAGGCTGAATCTTCTCCTCTGTATTTCTCCTCAGCATCCTCACACCTGAAAATGTCCCTGATGCAAAAGAATTCTCATGTATGTCGCGCTTTTCATGGACTTTTAAGAGCTTGTGCTTCCAAACAGATAAGATTCCCCAGACGTGCCTGGACATGCTCAAAATTCCCTAGATTTAAAACCTTGTACTGCATTCTTCTTCAGACAACCCTCCATCATCTAAATCTTGACTAACTGCATTTTTGTACTGCTTCTTAATTACATCTCTTTCTGCTTCACCTCGTAAAGGAAGAAGTCAAATGCAGACCTCACTATACATCCTGGAAGCATTGTCTCTAAAGAGGAGTTCCTCGAATTCTTAACCTGAAACTGTTCTTAACCTGAAGCACCACTTTAGCTAATGGGGCCTCCTGCTGCTGTCACAGCGCCGGAGCACGATTTCTGTTCTCATCCTGAAGCAAAGTTCTTAAGGTATTATTTCTGGGTTAGCAAAGTCTGTAACCTGAAGCGTATGTGAACCTGAACCTGAAGCGTACAGTGGTACCAAGGTACCACTGTACTGTATTTCCTGTACTGCATTAATGAGTTTAACCTGTGTCATAATGTATATTTTATTGCTTTTAAAGTTGAACAATCAGACATTGGTTAGGAGTCTTATCCCAACGTGCAAACCTCCAGGGCCATTTTTATCTGCAAGGAAACAAGTTTGTACTGTATCTGCAGAAATCTGATGTGGAAAGAGCAGTGGCTGGTTTCTCTTTCCCGAATTATTAGGTAAAGGTAAAGAGACCCCTGACCATTAGGTGCCGTCACGGACGCTCATCTTGCTTTATTGGCCAAGGGAGCCGGTGTACAGCTTCCAGGTCATGTGGCCAGCATGACTAAGCCGCTTCTGGCGAACCAGAGCAGGGAACAGAAACGCCGTTTACCTTCCCTATTTATCTATTTGCACTTTGATGTGCTTTCAAATGTGCTTGGTGGGCAGGATCAGGGACCAAGCAATGGGAGCTCACCCCGTTGCGGGAATTCAAACCACCAATCTTCTGATAGTCAAGCCCTGGGCTCTGTGGTTTAACCCACAGCGCCACCCGCATCCCTTCCCAATTTATTAGGCATAGCCAAAGGAAGGGAACCAGATACAATCTGCTTCCTAACAAATACATTTTATTTTATTTGGAGGCAGCTGAGATTCTGTGGTGTTGGCTACTTAATTGATTATCCCAAAATGACAATCCACTGATTTCACTTAATTTTCAGAACTCATAATGGCCCAGCTTGTGTGACACGTTCAGCCACAGCTGTGTAAATGAATTGTATGCTGATGGATCCCACTCAAATGCCTCCATGGTGCTCCTCTGACTTGCTGCATAGTGCAAACTTTGGCTCCTGGTTTGTTTCTTTCCAAAGCCAAGAACAAACCTTGGTTACTAAACATGGTTTGTTTGGCAAGAAACAAATCTTAACTTCAAGTTCAATTGTTTCGTTCACACTGCGGCACCAGGAGAAGCCCCATGTGCTCATTCACTTTAAACCAGAATTTGTTTTAATGTGACATGTGAGTCAGGCCACAATGTCACCAAGATGTTTACTACAGCCAACTCCCAGGGGCCAAAGTCCCTTTGACGCCCCCCATAAAATATCTGAGGGGCCCAGGCCTCCCCAAAAATGATGGGCATTGCCATTCAAATGCTGTGTGTGCACCATATCTTGTGATTGATTATGTGGGGTGGGGCTTACCTGGTCCCTCCCATATTTTATTCAAGTTGACACCCCCGGATTTTGGTGATTGATAAGTAAATCAAAGCATGCTTGACTCAGCTAGTAACAAGTTAACCCATAATACTAAACCACATTTCCCCCCATTTTTTGGCATATGGGTTTGGTACGCAGCAAGACAATACTCTTTCAGGGAACTTTTGAAGAGACAGAGGAAGAACATCATCTGATGTCTGTTTTGCTGCTTAATTTTTTGAGAAAAATATCCCTGCTGCTTTATTATTTATTAATTAGACTTAAGCATGTTGGTTATATGAGGTTGGTTTTCCCACAGATTTTTCATTTGTTAGGTATCATCTTTCTTAGCTGTTTGGTATTAAAAGGCAGAAGATCAAGGTCAGTAACAGAAGTGGCCAGCCAAATTCAGCAGGAGGCTAAATGGATAGATCATGGCATCATCTGAGCCAATGTGTGTCACCAGAAAAAGGTGTTTGACAGCATCCCAAACCCAAACCCACCAGCTCTCTCACTTTAGGCAGGTGACTCTGGATTTTGAAAATGCCAATAGCTTGCTAGCTACTTTGTGTAGGCTTGCCATACAATTTTCCTTAAAAATACCTCAAAAACTTATTTTAAAAGTTTGTTTGTTTTTACCAAAAAGCTCAACAATTTTGGGCAGGATTAGAAAGCTCAACAACTTTTCTGTCCCGATGCTTGAAATTGGCAATCTTAACTTTGTGGGCACTTTAGTTGGTGCTAATAAAGGTATTAAACTACTGTAGATTTTAGGGTTGATCCTCCTTGAGTCTTGTTTGGAGGTCTGCTGTCCATTCCTGCCTGGGCTCTGATGCTTTGGATAGATCCACCATCACTGATGTTTTGTGAACCACGTTCTAGCAATTAAAGTAAGTTTTCTAGATGCAAGTAAAGCGTTTTGCAGCACAGTTCAGCTCCTTTTCTACCTAACTGGGGAGCAGTATTATTTTTCAGAGATTGTGGGAGGCTTTTAGTTCCTCCCCGGCATTTCTGATGCCAATAACTACACAGAGACATTGATCTTTTCCACACCGGGAGCACTTTCACCTTCTTCTCTAGTATGCACCATGTAGCCAAGATTTCTGTAGGCAGATCTTATTGCATCAGAAATGCTGAGGAAGGAAAAGAGAAAGTTCAGTGTGTGTTTATGTATGTCTTTAACCTCTATCATGGGACACGGGTGGCGCTGTGGGTAAAACCTCAGTGCCTAGGACTTGCTGATCGTAAGGTCGGCGGTTCGAATCCCCGCGGCGGGGTGAGCTCCCATCATTCGGTCCCAGCTCCTGCCTACCTAGCAGTTCGAAAGCACCCCTAAGTGCAAGTAGATAAATAGGTACCGCTTTATAGCGGGAAGGTAAACGGCGTTTCCGTGTGTGGCACTGGTGCTGGCTCGCCAGAGCAGCTTTGTCACGCTGGCCATGTGACTCGGAAGTGTCTTCGGACGGCGCCGGCTCCCGGCCTCTTGAGCGAGATGAGTGCGCAACCCTAGAGTCGGTCATGACTGGCCCGTACGGGCAGGGGTACCTTTACCTTTTACCTTAACCTCTATCAGAAGTGAAGAGGGAGGTTAAAGTGGATATCAGAGGGGGTTGGAGCATGTGTGTGTGTGTGTGTGTGTGTACATGCACACATACCACCAGTGCTAGGTAAAGGTAAAGGGACCCCTGATCATTAGGTCCAGTCGCGGATGACTCTGGGGTTGTGGCACTCATCTCACTTTACTGGCCGAGGGAGCTGGCGTACAGCTTCCGGGTCATGTGGCCAGCATGACTAAGCCGCTTCTGGCAAACCAGAGCAGCGCACGGAAACGCCGTTTTTTACCTTCCCGCTGGAGCGGTACCGATTTATCTACTTGCACTTTGATGTGCTTTCTAACTGCTAGGTTGGCAGGAGCAGGGACCGAGCAACGGGAGCTCACCCCGTTGCGGGGATTCGAACCACCGACCTTCTGATCGGCAAGTCCTAGGCTCGGTGGTTTAATCCACAGTGCCATGCTATTTTCTATAAAAAGAGGTGCTGGAACTCTCCAAGAATGCCTCTCTTGTTCCCTTATAATGGCATTGAAGCCCACCCGAGAGGTGCCAGAAGTGAGTTCTGGTGAGTACCAGCTGAAAAAAGCCCCACATGCCACCATGCAGCCCCCCCAACACTTGGTGCCAAAAAAATTGCCCCACCCTGTACTTGTGGGGAAAGTGCTGGCGGTGTTGCTGTTCTATGAACTGCTCTTTAAGAGCTAACAG
Organism: Podarcis muralis; assembly: GCF_964188315.1. Taxonomy (NCBI): domain Eukaryota; kingdom Metazoa; phylum Chordata; class Lepidosauria; order Squamata; family Lacertidae; genus Podarcis; species Podarcis muralis. The sequence goes on from NC_135655.1 coordinate 130,740,616, forward strand.
AAGACATTGCATGATGTTGCCCAAGATGTTGTCTGAGAGATGCTTGTGCTAGCCTGCATTTTTAGAGCTGGGGACGACGACACTCTGGATTCCAGCTCTTGTTTCTCATGCAAGGATCTTGTGCTAAGACAGAAAAGTCATCCTGCGTGCCAAAGGGGGTGTCCCCTCCAGCAAGACCCAACTGCCTAGAAAAGGCCACCAACACATATTTATTGGCCTTCCCGACCCAAGACCAACATCTTCCCAAACATCCCAAAATCTAGCACTTCTGTGAGTCTGCAAAACATGTGCGGCACCCAAGACGGAAAAGCGAGCAATCCTCTCTTCAGATATTATTTTTTTCTCCTCAATAAAACAGATGGGTAAAACAAAAACAAGTGCCACATAATATCCCCACCACATCTGTAAGAACTCAATCATTTTGTGTAGCAGCATCTACACTTTGGAACTCTCTGCCCATTGATCTCAAGCAGGCACCTTCATTGTACTCTTAGGAATGCTGGGGTGAATTTTAATCTGTTTTTATATTTTATCTTCTTGTATATTTTAAAGTATTGCAATTTTTCTTGATTTTGTTGTTTTGTCTTTTTGTAAATTACTTTAAGGGTTTTCTTTACAATCAAGCAGTGTGTAAATTTTATGAAATAAATAAATAAATAAATAATAACATTGAGTTATATTTCCAACCCAAGTTTCTTTACATTTGATTTTTTTCAAGCTTCTGAACCATCCTGCTTTTCTCTGATGTCATGGAAGCTAGGAAAATGCTCTGTGTGTGTGTGTGTGTGTGTGTGTGTGTGTGTGTGTGTTTCACTTTTAAAAGAGGGACACTTCTTTCTGTTTCTATTATGAACACCACCATAAATTAGGATTGTTCCCATTACGTTGTTCCAAGCGCAATGAGCATTCTGAAATCTCTCTTGCCAATTCTGCCACCTAGTGGCTAGTTCATTAGTTTTATCCTGAAAGGCAAAAATGCATACAGGCAATGACTTACTGTAACATAAACATAGATTAAGGTAAAGGTAAACCAGAGCAGCACACGGAAACTCCATTTACCTTTCCGCCAGAGCGGTACCTATTTATCTACTTGCACTTTGAGGTGCTTTCGAACTGCTAGGTTGGCAGGAGCAGGGACCGAGCAACGGGAGCTCACCCCGTCGCAGGGATTTGAACCGCCGACCTTCTGATCGGCAAGTCCTAGACTCTGTGGTTTAACCCACAGCGCCACCCGCATCCCTAAACATAGATTAGGTACAGATAAATCCTACACACACACACACACACACACACACACACATTACCCTTCCCGTGTGAAACATAATACAGATTGCTTTTTCAGTACCAATTCTAACTTTTTCTAAAAGGCAATCTTTTGTTTTATTTAATTTATTAAAAATGTGTTAGCAGGTTAATGGTTCAAGCCACCTATATTCCAACCAATAATAAATTCAGATGTCCCATTAGCCATCCTCTATATACCTTTTAATAATACTCATATGAGAATGCTTGGTGATCTCCTGGGCTGAAAAAACTTGCCTCTGCCACAGGTTTACAATTACTTAGCAGGAACTTGTAATAAAGTGTCATGGTGCTAACAGGCATGGACTTAACTCTTTATTGTCAAAAGTACACTTACCAGTTAGGCAAATAATGACAGAAAGCAGCTGTTAATTTAAGATTTTTATAAATCCGTTCTGACCTACTAAACATGGTGATATACCACTTTCACAGACAGACTACATCAAAACACGATTATATGCAGCAGTAGATACATCTTCTATAGAGACAAACATAAGAAAACTAAACAGTTTATTTTGTTGTCCAACTTCTTCTGCACACACTGCAATTTTTAAATTGTTTCCCCCAGTTTTTCTTGTCTACTACTAGCTAGATAGGACAAGTATTGTAACCTCAGTGCCAGAAATCTTGACTACTGCTGTGGTTTTATGTGGGGCTGCCCTTGGCTCTGGAAGCTCCAGCTAATGCAGAATGCAGTGGGTAGATTGTTGATGGGGGCAGATGGCAGGCAACATGTAACACCTCTGCTAAACAATCTGTGCTGGCTGCCCATATGCTACCAGGTCAGATTCCAGCTTTTTATATTAACATACAATGTCCTGAACAACTTGGTGGAGTCTGCTCGCCGCTAAATTTCGGCATAACCCCTATCTACCGCGCTCCGTCCTACTTAACATCGCTTACGGCCGCGTCTCACCGATATGCCTTCATTAGAGCTAGGTTTAATGTCTTTCCAACAAACGTGCTGAGACATAGATTCACTAAGGGCCAAGTCCCTTCAATGTGTGCGTGTGAAATGAAAACATCTGAATCTCTACATCATGTTATGTTTATCTGCCCTTTGTACAGTTCAGCCCGTGCTAGTATACTAAACTCCATAATCCAGCCTATGGCTGACAAATCAGTAGACCTACAGCTGGCCTGGGTTCTTCAAGATGTGGATCCTTATATTACCCTACAGGTTGCTAAATTCCTAACAGCCGTCCTCTCGTACAAGAGACGGAATGGAATGTTAGCTGATTATTGATAGTTATAAGAATTTTCTATAATGACATCAGATATTGATTTTAGTGTAGTGCCTAAAATTTTTTTTTAATCTTAATCTTAAACTTTTCTTATGAATGGCTAATATCTGTCCTTGTGAGTTGAGAACTGTGTTATACTACTTGTGGCTTGTACGAGTCCGCTGTTTTATTTGATTTGATTTGATTTGTTTTGATTTGTTTTGTTGTGTTGTGTTTCATGATGGGCGTAAAGCCGAATAAACATTTTGATTTGGCTCCACCATAACTTGGACCACCTTAGCAGAATCACTGAGATCTGCCAGAAGAGTCCTGCTAGTTCTCCTCTATGTTTCAGAAGCCCGACGGCCTTGTGAGGCAGGGTGGTCATGGTCTTATTCACATGGTTCAGAAGTAGACAAAGGCAAGAAAGCTACAATACAGAGATTTGTGTGGAAGTGGCAGCCCCCATTTGTATGTTAGCACATCCTACAAGGAGATCAGAACAAATGACAAGATGTGCAGAAGATTTGGTGACTGGCATCAGAAATCCCAGAATATGATGTATGTCAACATAAAGAATGAGAAACCAAATCAGAGGTGAACAACAGGGGACACCAATTTGTAACAATCCCCTTGTTTCCAAGGAAAAGCAACATTCCAGTAACTTGCTCTGAAATGCAACCAGAGTGACTGTGTCAAGTGGGAAGTGACAGAAGTGAATGAATGAAAGCAGCTGCTTGGCGTTGTTCACAAGGTCCCAACAAGATTGATTAAGTGGGAAGGGTGGCCCTGGAGAGCTATGGACCTTTTCCCATGAAAATGTAACATTTTACATATCATTTAACTCTATTTTTTTACAATCTGCCTGTTATGTACTGAAGTTCTCACCCTGGGCCAGCAGGGAGATACTGTAGATAGTTTTCACTCAGGTCCACTTATGCAAATAAGGGATTGAAAGTGATGTTCAGTGATTGGATAGTTACAGAAAATGGTTACTGTTGCGTTCTAGTTGAGCTCTATATAAGCAGGCTGGCTGAACCCTTCAGTTCAGTTCTGTTCTGGCCTGTGAATAAACAAGAGCTGTTTGAAGAATCGCTGCGTCGTCTGATATGTTCACCCACAACTTAACACTGCTCACTAAGCGGAATGCACCTTCAAATTCATTTATCAGCAGGAGTGGGGGACCAAGAATCCCCTTCTCCTCCCAGGAGCCACATGCTAGTGGTGGGCCGGACCAGAAACAAAGGCGGGCCCAATGAAAGTACACTAAATTAGCTTCTACACAACCTCTCTCACACACTCCTCTCTCCTCCATTCAGGAAAGGAAGAGCACATCAGAGGCAAAAACACTTCAAGGAGGAGCCTAGCTAAGGTGGAGAGGGCTGTGGCCCGGGGGGAGTCCCAAGGGCCAGATAGAGGCCAAGAGGGCTGCCTTGGGCCCCTGGAACTGAGGTTCCCCACCCCTGAGCTCATGCAGAGTGTGTTCTACTAGCTGGGGGAAATGAGAGACAGAATCAACTGCGGTGATCCTTACAAATAACCTTATGTAGGAAATCCAGCCATTTCTTAACTAGTTGTTTCTAAACCACCAGTTTCAAAACTGAGCGACATCACATCACTACAGTGGTGCCTCGGGTTACATACACTTCAGGTTACAAACGCTTCAGGTTACAGACTCAGCTAACCCAGAAATAGTACCTCAGGTTAAGAACTTTGCTTCAGGATGAGAACAGAAATCGTGCTCTGGCGGCGCGGCGGCAGCGGGAGACCCCATTAACTAAAGTGGTGCTTCAGGTTAAGAACAGTTTCAGGTTAAGTACAGACCTCCAGAACGAATTACGGTAAGTACTTAACCCGAGGTACCACTGTACTTGTAAACTTAATTTTGGAGCTCTGGCTTCCCTGAAAGTTCCTCCTCAGACCTTGAAGTTTAGCTCAGCACCCCCAGAGACAAGGAGTAGGTGAATTATGGTTACTCAGTGGTGAGCAGTATCATTCCAAATGATGTATCTTGCCACAGACAAAAGTTCAGAGTGTTAGGATTACAGGAAGTCGGAAAGACCTCAAACTTGAATGTGCCCTTACACAATTATCTAACTGCAGGGGTAGTGGGTCATCTGTAGCTGCTCTGCACTCCAGTAATTGTTCAGAAGAAATCAGGGGATGGTGTGATAATTTCTGCAAGCTTAAGCTTAGACAAATATTTGTCTATAATCAACACCTAGGCTCAGGAAGCTTCAGTACTGTAAGTTACATATAACAACTAATGATTGTATTGAAGAGTTAATTTTCTTGATCAAAACAGGAAGGTGGAATGTAATGAAGTCTCTTTCTTCCCTTTTGTACCAGATTTAGCACTTAAGCTGTTGCTTATTCAGTAACGTTCCACTTCTGCGCAAGCTTGTGCTGCTGGGAGAAGTTTCTTCTTCAATCCAGGAAGCTTTCATCTGAGTTTGTTTGCAAAATCTTTCAGAAGACCTTTCAGATCATTCAGCTTCAAATTAAAAACAAACAAACAAAAAGCATCTTATGAGAGGGTAACAAGCGCATGGAATTATAAGGCGATGGCAATCATTGTTACAATTCAAGCGCAGGATTTGTCTCCTGACTAGTAGAAGAGACTGCATAGAACTGTCTATAAGCTCAGCCTTAAACTAACCCACTAAGTAGCAGATTCCAGTAACTCAGCTAATACTTTCTAGTTTGCAGGCATACACCATAAAATAACTTGCTGGTAATGCAATCTGAGTGCACCAAAATGAAGCTTACATTTTTGCAGTTGTCCTCTGAATTCAAGTGAGGAATGACACTGTCCTGACTTGCTCCTATTTCTTTAGTGGAAGACAGATGGCAAGACCTGCCATTGCTTCTCACAACTGCCACCCTCACAGATGCATCGCTTTTTAAGAGCAGGGCCACCATAACAGCTTAAAATGTTGGGTTATTATTGTTGTTGTTGTTGTTGTTGTTGTTGTTGTTGTTGTTGTTATTTCCCAAATTCCTTAATCACCCTTCACCTGAGGATTGCAGGGCAGTTTACAATAATTAATAGTCCAGCAACTGCATTTAAATGATTTCTAATAGTTTTAATTTACGGTGTTTTAAATTTTGGTTTATCGTTTGGTTTTTGCTCTGTTGGGGGAGGGATTAATGTTTAGTAGGGGCTGGGGGTTAATTTAATTTTTAATATACAGTGGTGCCTCGCAAGACGAAATTAATCCGTTCCGCGAGTCTCTTCGTCTTGCGTTTTTTTCGTCTTGTGAAGCACGGCTATTAGCGGCTTAGCGGCTATTAACGGCTTAGCGGCTTTAAGAAAAAGGAAACAAACTCGCAAGAACTCGCAAGACGTTTCGTCTTGCGAAGCAAGCCCATAGGGAAATTCGTCTTGCGGAACGACTCAAAGAACGGAAAACCCTTTTGTCTAGCGAGTTTTTCGTCTTGCGAGGCATTCGTCTTGCGGGGCACCACTGTAACTGAATTGTTGTTGTTTTTAAATTAGTTTCTATTGTTTTATATACAGTGGTGCCTCGCAAGACGAAATTAATTCGTTCCGCAAGTTTTTTCTTCTTGCGAGTTTTTCGTCTTGCGAAGCACGGTTTCCCATAGGAATGCATTGAAAATCAATTAATGCGTTCCTAGGGAAACCGCCTTCAGACCAGGTCCGGGGACAGTCTGTCCCCCGACCTCTTCTGAAGGCTGGGGGGGGGGAACAAGGGCTTCTGAAGGCTGGGGGGGCTGGGGGGGAACAAGGGCTTCGCTGCCGACCCCCAGCATTTTAAAATCTCACCGGGACACGGGGAGATTTTAAAATGCTGGGGGTCAGCAGCGAACGCTTCGCTGATCCCGGGACGGCAGGCAGATCTGCACCGCCATCCAGAGCGGGGCGGGACTTAGCCCCGCTCGGGATGGCAGTCCCAGGACGGCAGACAGCTCTGCGCCGGCATCCAGAGCGGGGCGGGACTTAGCGCCCCGCTCGGGATGGCGGCACACATCTGCCTGCAGTCCCGGGATGGCAGACAGCTCTGCGCCGGCATCCAGAGCGGGGCGGGACTTAGTGCCCCGCTCGGGATGGCGGCACAGATCTGCCTGCAGTCCCGGGACGGCAGACAGCTCTGCGCTGGCATCCAGAGCGGGGCGGGACTTAGCGCCCCGCTCGGGATGGCGGCACAGATCTGCCTGCAGTCCCGGGACAGCAGACAGCTCTGCGCTGGCATCCAGAGCGGGGCGGGACTTAGCGCCCCGCTCGGGATGGCGGCACAGATCTGCCTGCAGTCCCGGGACTGCAGGCAGCTTTGCGCGGCCATCTGTAGCGGGGCGGGCTTCGCCCCCGGCTCCCGATGGCCGCGCAGAGCTGCGCTGATCCCGGGATGGCAGACAGCTCTGCGCCGCCATCCCGAGTGGGGCGGGACTTAGCGCCCCGCTCGGGATGGTGGCGCAGATCTGCCTGCAGTCCCGGGACTGCAGGCAGCTTTGCGCGGCCATCTGTAGCGGGGCGGGCTTCGCCCCCGGCTCCTGATGGTCGCGCAGAGCTGCGCTGATCCCGGGATGGCAGACAGCTCTGCGCCGCCATCCCGAGCGGGGCGGGACTTCTCTGCTGTCCCGGGGAGATTTTAAAATGCTGGGGGTCGGCAGCGAACGCTTCGCTCCCGCCCGCCAGCATTTTAAGATCGCCCGGGGCAGCGGAGAAGTCTCCGCTGTCCCGGGAAGGCCGGCGGGGGGGAGCAAAGACTTTTGCCCCCCGCCGGCCTTCAGAAGGTCCAGGACCTCTTCTGAAGGCCGGCTGTGGGCGAAAGTCTTTGCTCCTGACCGCCAGCAATTTAAAACAGGTCCCCGGAGATTTCCCTATGGGCTTTCGTCTTGCGAAGCAAGCCCATAGGGAAATTCGTCTTGCGAAGCGCCTCCGAAACAGAAAACCCTTTCGTCTTGCGGGTTTTCCGTCTTGCGAGGCATTCGTCTTGCGGGGTACCACTGTAGTTTGTATTTGGTTCTTAAGGGGAGAGGGTCAAGGCTGCCGGGGAGTGGGTCTCAGCCAACAGAATGGCTGTGGCAGGTTCCACAGTGGGGGGGATCCACTGGGGTGCCCGGTCTTATGCTAAGACCAGACCATGTCATTACCGAGGAGGGATGTTTAGCCGTTGTTTGAAGACTATTCCTGCCTCCGGGTCTGGTCGTGACCGGAAGGATACAGGAATCACCAAGGGAGATCCACATGACCTGAAGGTGCTGCTGTGCAATGCCAGGTCAATGATTCACAAGACCACTGCCGTCCATGACTTGATCGTGGATGGAGGACTTGACCTGGCATGTGTGACAGAGACTTGGTTGGATGAAGCAGATGGGCCTGTCCTTGCCACTGCTTGTCCACCAGGTTTCTCTTACACACAGCAACGCAGGTCATGTGGGCAGGGAGGGTGGGGGTTGCAGTGATTTTTAGGGGAAAAACAACAAACTTCTGGTTATGTGAAACATTCAGTAAACACACAAGACGTAACCAGCTGTACGTTTGAAAAAATAACATATATTATTCATTGTATTGAATTGTTGATTTCAACAGAAGTAGCTCATAAAGTTCAACGGAAAAAGTAGAAGACCCAGTGGATCAGTTCATTCTCTAATCAGTTTATGAATAAGGTATGTGAAATGTATGTGAAAATGTCTATTCCACCTGTCTGTTCATAGTGTCCAACAATCCACACGAAAGGTTGTTGCAGTTCCACAGAATCCTTTCACAGAGTCTAAATCCGTATGCACCAATATATCTTTAAATGACTTAGTGTGTCGTTTGGCAAAAAGGGGGATATTCTCACACCCAGGGATGTCCTTATGCCAATGGCGTCTAATAATTTTCTCAATTTCAAGTCATATGGTTGTATTCTAGGGAAGCATAAATACGTGAAGATCTAGTCTTTACATGTGAACCAGATGTAAGAAGGGTCGATCTCTTTCTTAATTGTGTTTTTAGAATGGCAGATGTTATTACAGAGTTCGGATAACCTTGTTGTATTAAGGATGCAGAAAGCAAATTAGAACGGACTTTAAAGTCTTTTGGGTCCGATGAATTGCGTTTTAGTTTTAGAAACCACCTAAGGGAAGGTTATCACGGAGATGTTTGGGATGATTAGATCTATAATGTAACAAGGAATTTCTATCTGTGCTTTTCTTCTAAGGACATACTTTAATTCTTGACTCAGCCACAAAAATTTCTAAATCATTTGTAAATACCCAATTCATTTGAGAGCTTCATGGGTTTATACTGGAAGGCTGCGTATTACTGCCATTACCGTTATTATTTTTATTGCCATATTTACTGAAATGTAATGTGCACCTTTTTTGGCCAAATTACATTGGGGAAATTAGGGTGTGCGTTAGATTTGATACTGCATTTACATTCACCAGCAAATACTTTTTTGGTTTCAAGGTTCTGAAAGTTGAGGTGTGCATTAGATTTGATGGTGCATTAGATTTGCATAAATACAGTAGTTTTCAACAACATATAAACAAAACAATAAGTTTTCCCCATACTACAAATATTATTATTAATAATGATAATGTACCTTCATATCCAGTTGTCTAAATCGCTGGGCCATTCTGTGAAAGGAAACATAACCATCAGGAATGAAGCTTTGATTTATGGATGTCTTAACTAGAGACACAAATCTAGCCAGGGGTGCCAACCTCAATAAAATATTTGTGTGTGACACAATCATAATCCCCGCATAATCAATCACATGACGTGGTGCATACACACCATTTGACTAGCAAGGCCCATCAACTGGGGAGCAGCCCCCCTCAAATATTTTACTGGGGCCCAAAGCCCCCAAAGCCCCCAAAGCCCCTAGGAGTTGGCTCTTATAGATGTAGCCATGTAACCTATAATGTAATCCTTAAAGGTAAAGGGACCCCTGACCATTAGGTCCAGTCGTGACTGACTCTGGGGCTGCAGCGCTCTTCTTGCTTTATTGGCCGAGGAAGCCGGCGTACAGCTTCCGGGTCATGTGGCCAGTGTGACTAAGTCGCTTCTGGTGAACCAGAGCAGTGCACGGAAACCCCGTTTACCTTCCCGCCAGAGCGGTACCTATTTATCTACTTGCACTTTGATGTGCTTTTGAACTGCTAGGTTGGCAGGAGCTGGGACTGAGCAACAGGAGCTCACCCCGTCGCGGGGATTCGAACCGCCAACCTTCTGATCGGCAAGCCCTGGGCTCAGAGGTTTAGACCACAGTGCCACCCGCGTCCCTAATGTAATCCTTAGGAGAGTCCTTACTCCCTCTCCCTCTTTGCATGCCAAGGATGCTTCTTCTAAGATGTTGCCGCATTGTCTAAAAAACAAAGTACCCGTGCTTCTTGTTTTACCTATTTGTAAATTTAATCAGTTAATAGCCTTGTACAATTAATTGATTAAAATTTCTTAAATCAGGTTGAAGCCCTACATTATACATAAATGAGATAGAGTTTAAAATAAAAACTAAAGCTACTCATTTCAAATCTAGTTTTGTTGCATTCTAGTGCTGTTACTTAAAATATACTTTCATTATTGCACTGGTGGCTTTGGGGTTAATTACCTATGCTATTTTTAAAATGTTGGACACAGTTAACTTCTATAGCCATATTTTGGAATCTTTACAAGTTGGCTTGTATTATTAGCACCAGAGCTCTTCTAACTGTTCATTCTTAAATGGAAAGCCAATATATATGAATCAATTGAGAAGTCTTTAAGAACAGGAAGCACTGCAAGCTCTCCAGTATGGGTTTCAGAATAAAATATAGGCTCTGAAGTTTGATTAGATGGGAAAGACAAAGAAAGCAAGAAAACATACTCTTCTGATGAGTCATTAGCCTTGATATTGATTTTTACTAGATAATTTTCTTTCATGACAGCTTCCCATGCCAGCGTTTCATTATCTTCATTTTTTGAACCTTCAAGATATAAAATCCACACAAAATTGGAACATGGGCATATTTATTGACAAAGCAGACAAAGAGCTATTGAATGCAGCTAAAACAGTAACCTCAGTTTGTTTCAGAAGATCTGATGATATTACAGCCCAATTCAGAAGAAAGACCAGAAAAAGTCCTATTGAGTTCAGCTAAGTGTGTCTTAGCTTAACCCAGTACAGTGGTACCTTGGCTCTCAAATTCAATCCGTTCCAGAAGTCCGTTCCAAAACCAAAGCATTCCAAAACCAAGGTACACATTCCCATAGAAAGTATTGCAACCCCTAAAACAGCAATTTACGGTAACATGAATTTTACTATCTAACAATACCATTGATCCATAAAATGAAAGCAATAATATATGTACTGGACTATAAAATAAATAAGACAGTATTGTAGATGATAAAAATAATAATAAAAAAATCTTACCTGCACTGATGATAGTCATTGTATGGATGGGGGGCTTTTATCCATTTCCGCAGTCACACAATCAATCTATCAGTAGCTGAACTGGGTTCCACACAGTCACAAAAACAAATGAACTGAAAAAGCCTCAAAAAGAAAAACGCAAAATAAATAGCAAAAACAAATGTGCCAAACTTAATCGGTTCCGGAAGCCTGTTTGACTCCCGAAATGTTCTCAGCTTCTGATTGGGGCATGTGCCCTGGAAACAATAGCTGACAGCGGAATCAGACGTTCAGTTTCTGAAATACGTTCGAAAACCGGAACACTTACTTCTGGGTTTTTGGCATTTGGGAACCAATGTGTTTGAGTACCAAGGCGTTTGAGAACCAAGGTACCACTGTATTGGAAACCAGTTTTCTCTTTAGCTCGTTTTCTCTTTAGCACTCCATACTTCGTTCCAATGAAGGGCCATTTTTACATGGGGACCCTTCCAGATGTAGTAACTCTCAAAATGAAAGTGCAACATTGGACAAACAATTGTCTGAGAAGCCTTCATACACTTCCGTGACTCCTAGCCTTCCTCCCATAAATAGTTACTGTGCAAAATACTGCATTACTTACAACAAATTGATGGCTGTTTACATTCATTTTTACAGCAGCATTTTAAAAGTTTCCTCATCACCATGTAGATATAGGCAAAGATGACAAAAGGAAATGGTATAGTTAAGCGGTTGCAGTACTCTTGAATCAGAAAGTAGCGCTGGAACTTCCATACTTGGTCATTGTTCTCTTGAACCGATCCAACAGTATAACTAATGGATAGATTAACACAGGGGGTTATTAGTTCCATATCTACGTTTGCTCCTTATCTAATATGTCAAAATCAGCACATACTTCACTTTTCAGTAAGGGTTGGTGAAAAGGGATCAATTACAGGGACTATGAAAGCCTCAAGATTTCCAAGCTGGAGGGGAGTTCACACTAGTGTTATGAGTTTGCAGGGGGCAGAGTCTCCTAAAAGTCCTAGGAACCAGATCCCCACCCCAACCCCACCCCAAAAATTGTAAGGTAAAGGTAAAGGGACCCCTGACTAAGTCGCTTCTGGCAAACCAGAGCAGCGCACGGAAACGCCGTTTACCTTCCCGCCGGAGCGGTACCTATTTATCTACTTGCACTTTGACGTGCTTTCGAACTGCTAGGTTGGCAGGAGCAGGGACCGAGCAACGGGAGCTCACCCCCTCGTGGGGATTCGAACCACCAACCTTCTGATCGGCAAGTCCTAGGCTCTGTGGTTTAACCCACAGCGCCACCCGCGTCCCTCTAAAAATTGTAGGAGATTACTAAATGCCTGAAGTTTTCACCCAGGTGCAAGACAGCTTAGCAACATAAAAATGCAGGCTGAATCAGTTTCTTGGCCAGGATTCTCTTAGAGAGAACCATCATCTTGTAGAAAAGAAGATAAGCAGTGACTGGCATAAACAATTACCCTGTGCTGGTGAGCAAAGGAGTGTGAGTCCCTCCTCCCACGTTCAGGATTATCAGTGTTTGAGGATGCAAGCTGGGAGGGGGAATTCCAGGTGCACAGTGCGTGGTGACACAGGCGGAAGGAAAAGTTGTGGCATTTGAGAAAGAGGTTTTGACTGGGGGACCAGGGCAGAACTCCCTGTGTGCTGGCTGGGAGACGCTGCACCAAGAGACTGGCTGCTTGTTTTGGACCCAAGCTTGCTGAAGTTAGAGAGCAGCAAGGAGAACCTCTCTTAGGGTGTGGTGTTCTGCAGCCCCTCCATTGAAGGCTGTTAGGTGTAAATGTGTGTAAAATAAACCACATTTCTTAAAGACATACCGTATTTTTCACCCTATAGGACGCACTTTTTCCCCTCCAAAAATGAAGGGGAAATCTGTGTGCGTCCTATGGGGCGAATGCAGGCTTTCGCTGAAGCCTGGAGAGTGAGAGGCGTCGGTGCGCACCGACCCCTCTCGCTCTCCAGGCTTCAGGAAGCTATCTGCAAGCCTTGCGCGCCCGGCGGGAGTTCCCCTGGGCGCGCAAGGTTTGCGGGCAGCAGCAAACCCTCCGGAGGACGCCCCGTGCTTCCCGCTGGTGTCCGCAAGCCTTGCGCGCCCGGGGGAACTCCCCCCAGATGTCAAAGAGAACAACAACTACCAGGCTTTTAGAAGACATCTGAAGGCAGCCCTGTTTCGGGAAGCTTTTAATGTTTGATGTATTATAGTATTTTAATATTCTTTTGGAAGCCGCCCAGAGTGGCTGGGGAAGCCCAGCCAGATGGGCAGGGTATAAATAATAAATTGTTGTTGTTGTTGTTGTTGTTGTTGTTGTTGTTGTTGTTGTTGTTATTACCGTACCTTATTCTAATCATGTTGATTTTTCTTCAAGTATTCTTCAAGTATTTCTCATTTGGGCACATCTAGTGGCAGCTAGACTGGTGACTGGGAGCGGCCACTGAGACCACATAACACTGGTCCTGAAAGATTGGCTCCCAGTACATTTCCAAGCACAATTCAAAGTGTTGGTGCTGACCTTTAAAGCCCTAAATGGCCTCAGCCCAGTAGACCCGAAGGAGCGTCTCCACCCCCATCATTCTGTCTGGACACTGAGGTCCAGCGCTGAAGGCCTTCTGGCGGTTCCCCCACTGCAAGAAGCGAACTAAAAGGGAACCAGCAGAGAGCCTTTTTGGTAGTGGTCCCTGCCCTGTGGAACACCCTCCTACCAGATGTCAAGGAAATAAATATCTGACTTTTAGAAGACATCTGAAGGCAGCCCTGTTTAGGGAAGCTTTTAATATTTGATGAATTATTGATTTTTAATATTTTGCTGGAAGCCACCCAGAGTGGCTGGGGAAACCCAGCCAGAGTGGCGGGGTATAAATTATTATTATTATTATTATTATTATTATTATTATTATTATTATTATTATTACTATTTGTGTCTCAGTATATTGACAGTAGAAAGGGTAGAGTTAGGGAAACTGCGGAAGACAGAGGAGCAGCTGTGTAAAAGTCTTGCTTTGAACTAGTGTATCTCAATTTCATCAAGATCAGAGCCACCCCACTTACTGTGAAATCCTACACATGTTTATTAAGAAGTAAGTCCTGCTGTGTTCAAGGGAGCTTATGCCCAGTAGTGTGTGCATAAGACTGTAGCATAAGAATCCATTTCTATTCAAAATCACATTGCATTGACAAAGAATAACTTTGCAGAAAACAGTTAAGTAATTTGACAGTTTGTGATGGTAATGTTATTTCACCAAAAAATGACTATTGGTTGCTGACGTGCTGCTGATACTACATCACTAATTAAAATGCATTGGTAATTACAACCTTACTTGTGGAGATTAAAATCACATGTTGGATTGAAATTAACCCTATTCTAAACAGTTTAACCATTGAAAGAGAACTAAAAATAGATGACTAGTGTGATCCAGTCCGCTGCATTTCCGAAACAATTTGTAGGCAGCTAGAACTCATGTTAAAGGTAAAGGTAAAGGGACCCCTGACCATTAGGTCCAGTCGTGGCCGACTCTGGGGTTGCGGCGCTCATCTCGCTTTATTGGCCAAGGGAGCCGGCGTACAGCTTCCGGGTCATGTGGCCAGCATGACTAAGCCGCTTCTGGCGAACCAGAGCAGTGCACGGAAACGCCGTTTACCTTCCCGCTGGAGCGGTACCTATTTATCTACTTGCACTTTGATGTGCTTTCGAACTGCTAGGTTGGCAGGAGCAGGGACCAAACAAAGGGAGCTCACCCGTCGCGGGGATTCGAACCGCTGACCTTCTGATCGGCAAGTCTAAACCACAGAGCCACCCGCGTCCCAGAACTCATGTTAAGAAGATCTAAAAACCATCAGCCACACCCTGTGGCGTTACACCCAGCACATCAGTCTACATACCCAAACATGGCTATTAATAAGTTAACCAGGAGAATATTGGTAGACAGCATGTAGATGCACACTAGTGGAATGGTGATCCACTCTGGGAATCGGGGAACATTGTTGGAATCCACTTCTACACACAGAGGCTTCGATTCATTCCCAGTGACAGTACACTGATCACCTTCCAATGTGGTACCTATCATGAAAGGAACAGAAAAGACTCCTGAAATTCCAAAGCTCTTGTTAAGATTATGACACCAAACTCATAACATGTGTTGTCAGCACATTCTTTAGTGCTACCGGCACCTTTGTCTCTGCTGGATTTTGCTGAGCTATTCTAGTTGCCTAATAGGAGTGCATAAAGCTAGACTCCTATACAGATAACTTTGTGAAAATTGTACATTGTAGAGATTACTGTGCAGAAGTGAATACCTGCTGAGCAAAGATGTGCCCAGAAAACAGAATCCCCATGTGGCCGGCTGCACAATTTAGTACTAAACTGCATCCCATTGTAACATACTCACAATACAACTCTGAATGAGATTTTATTCAGCATGCAGACTTTTGCCACTCCAGTCTTCCTTCTGGCCCTACAAGGAAAGTGACTGGCATAGTCCCAGCATGGATTGTGCAGGTGGTGTGGGCCGATTCAATTTGGATGGATCATGACCTGAACTGAACATAAGTCCACCTTACAAGACCACCTGAGAGCTCTAGTGCCCTAGTCATCTGTGAACACCAGACTGATTTCAGTAAGCCTCTGTGATACTGAAAGAGCTACCTGAATTCTAGCAGCACATGTTTCCCACTAAAACAGAAGGGGGGCGGTGATGAGCTTTGGGCTCCTTAAGGACTGTGTTCCTATCTCCTTATTACTCTGGCCCATTGCTCATTGGGATTGTATCGTAAGATGGATACCGTCAATATCTGTAGGATAGTGGCCAAACATTACAAGGTAAGGCTCATAGACAACAGATCGAAATATCCATTCCCAGCGGTGTTCATTCTTCCGCAGGATCCCTTGTCTGGCTACACCAAAAGCCACCATCCACACCGCAAAGAGGAACAGGAAGAAAAAGACATCAATCATCTGTGAAAGGGAACATTTAAAACACAAGTCAGGATGATTCTGTTAAGTCATTCCACGCAGAAGGCTAAGGGGGGAAAGATTAAAAAAAAAACAACTCAGGCAACTGTCTCTTGCTTCTCACTGTGCATTTATGAGAAAATCTTGCTTGGCGGCTTTGCAGAGGCCACACACTCCTTGTTGTTTATTTTGCTTTCAATTAAGAAAAGATACAAAAACACCTGAGGCAAATCAGAGCAACGTGCATGCCTCCAAGGCAGGGATGCCGAAGCTGTGGCCTTCCAGATATTGGGCCGCAGTCCCTGGCCAATGGGCCACGATGGCTATAGATGATGGGAATTGGAGTCCAACAACATCTGGACTCAGGCTTGAGTCACACAACAATTACATTTCATATTGAATCAGTCCATAATCCTTACCATTCTCTGAAGCATAATGATCTTGGGTCCTAGATTCCTGCTTACAGTGAAAATATGGATGAGTCTTAGAGTGAAAATAATGTAATCCAGGCAAAAAATTACTCTGCCAGAATACCAGGATGCCTCATTTGAAGAATGGAGCCTGTGCAAAGAAACAGATAGACAAAAATTCCAGTTTTCAGTGTTCCCACTTAATAATATAAACTTGGGCACAATTTGTTTTCTGTCGGATCAGATGTTATGACAGGGTGACACCTTCCCACCCCATTTTCCCCAAATACCTCAGCTTCACCCCAGGAAGCATCACCTTATATCATTATCATTATCACAGCATGTTTGTCTAGTGCAGCCTCTCTCCATCTTGCATCCCAGCTGTTGCTGGACTATAATTCCCATCCTCCCTGACCACTGGTCTAGTAGCTTTGCAGAAAACAAACCCAGGTGCAGTAATGGCCGGACCCGTTACAACTCACCTGAACACAATTCCTATTATGAAGTAAAAAATCCCAAGGGTGTCCATAACATTCCACAAGTCGGAAAAGTACTTACTACCGTTCATATACCACTAAAGAGGAAAAAGAAGACAAAAGTCACCAAACAAAGGTAGGAGTTCAGAATCCCACAGAGCAGAGTAAGCTGTTTAGAAGTGGTTGGACTCCAATCGTCAGAGATTATGGGAGTCACAGCCTGGAGGGCACCACGTTGGCTACTCCTGCCTTAACGTAACAATACCACAAACCAACCTTATTTACAATGCATAGTCGTACTATCTAAATTAACATTGCTCATTGAGAAATCCTGACTCAAGAAGCTAATAGAAGAAGAGTGAGTGCAGTGCTGGACTAAGAGCTGGGAGGCCAGGCAGGGCTCCCATCTCCACTCAGCCCTGAAGCTCCCTGGGCCAGTCGCTGCCTCTCTGCCTTACCTACCTCATAGGGTTGTTGTGAGGGTAATACGGAGAGGTCCTTGGAACAAAGGTGGGATATAAAAGCATAAATAAATAACATACCCTGCTGTCTAATCTCACGCCTGCTTATGCAGAAGTAAACCCCATTTTGTTCAGCAGGACTTTCTCCCAAGTAAGTGTGCAAAGCAAACTAGCTAATAATATCTTATAGCTGCAACATTTTTAGTATAATTAAGTCTGTAGTCCGCTGGCAGTAGGAGTACAATATGGGCATGTCTTTAAGTTAACATCTTACATTAAAAACCTGACAGTACCTAACTATCGAAGGCTTTTCACCAAAGCCAGACTGAATGTCTTCCCCTCTGCAGTGTTGGATGGCAGGTTGAGAGGAGTTCCCTACCAGGACAGACTTTGCTTGTGTGCTCAAGACATCGATTCCATAAAACATATTTTGTTGCATTGTGCAAAATATGAGCAAGCCAGGGCTGAACTGATACTACCCTTGCTGATACCTTTCCTGGGAAAATCAGAGGCTCACTATGTCAGGTTCCTACTGGAAGACCGGACAAATGCTAGAACATTAGCAGTGGCAAAGTTTTTATTGGTGGTTGCAAGAACAAATGATCCCTATATTCTAAACAAAATGCTTGTTTAACTTGGAGGTAGGCTGTATGAATTGTGTACTGCTTTGTAATGATTTGTTGGGTCTCTGGACCGTAATAAAGGTTGATGGTGATTGTCAGGGGTTCAGGGAGAGAGGCGCAGATGAGGGAGGAGACTGAGAGCGAGGGGGAAGGATCCCAGGGCGACGAGGAAGAAGATGACAATGAGTCGAGGGGTTCCATGAGTCTCTCCAGTGAATCGGAGGATTCCCAAAAGGGAGCGCCCCTGGTCAGGCCAAGGGGAGCCACAGGGGGGAATAGTCAGGAGCAGGGCAGCAGCAGGGGAACCCCCAGTGGGAGTTGGAGATCGGGACCGGCTTCGCCGCCGGAACGGAGTGAAGGGGGTGGAGTTCCCAGTGTGTCAGACGGAGCAGAGCAGGAAGCAGAGAGGGGAAGGAGATCGGGGCAAGACGTCCTGCCGGAAGGGGTGGAGAGTAGTACCGAGAGCAGTGTAACTGTCAAAAGGAAGGTCAGAAGCAGCGTACGCGTGCCAAGTTCAAATGTGGAGGCGCACGGAAGTGAGGAGAGCCCGGAGGAGGAGCCTGGTCCCAAAGCACGGAGGAGGGGGGAGCAGGCGTCAGAGGATTCAGCCTCTGGGGAATCCCGGAGGGAGGGAACCCAGGGGGGCAGAAAGACCCTGCGGAAAAGGAAGGAGAGGAAGAGGTGGTCCAGCGCAAGCCTCTTAAACTGGTGTAGAGGCGGGACTGATTCAGAAGGGACTTCAGCGGTCTAAGCCTAACAGACGTGGGGTCACGCGCCTCGGATGTGGAGCTAACAATGTTCTTCAATAAAAGCTTTTGTACATAAGCTGGACTTGGCGTTGGTCTCTTGTGAGCTGGGACCTTGGGTGGCCCTGACAGTGATGATTAGTATAATTGAAACAATTAAATACAAACAAAAGGACAATACATAAGATGTCAAACAGTAAGGACATTGATTAAGATGCTCCTCTGGACTCCTTAACTAAGCACAGATTTCCCCTATATATCATACTGTTTTTATGTACCGTCTTTAATACAATCTCATTGCAACCCCCTTTAAAAAATAATAATGACCATGCCTTGAAGAAGACCATCACGGATCCAACTGCACTAGAATGTGCCAGATCCCTTGTGTCAGATCCACCAGCTCAACTAGGTTCCCTCTTTTTAGAAATACTCCTGGCAGCTTTCATTCATCTCATTTGCTTCTTTCCTATCTAACATTATCAAATGTTTTCGTATGAATACTGATTTGCATAGCCTTTTCTTGAGTTCATTTCCCCACCTTGTGACCCATGAGCCTAGTATGACTTTGTGGACGGCAACTGGGAGCATCAGCTGGGAAGCAAGGCAACGAGATTGCCAAGCAGACCCATGACAGGCTGTGTGCAAATAGTTATGCAACCCAGAGATGTTACAGGGATCTGGGAATATACAGCTGCAAAATTGCACACAGAATCTGTACTTGTGCAAAAATACACATCAGATGGATGTGTGGCTGCTGTAAACACACATCTAAGCTCAGGAATGCTATCATGTATTAGGAGCTGAAATGAAAATGTTTCTTAAACTGTGCAAAAACACCCCAGGATAAATACACCTAGTCCTAGCTCAAGTTTTATTATGAAACAGTGACATCTATTGGCATATAGAAACATTTACAACTTGTTTTGCTCTCAGTACCTCAAAGATGCTTCTAACACACTCTTAATGCATTAGGAAAAGACTGAGTTCGGCTTTTTATAGCTGTCTTACTTCAAATATTCAGTCTTAGCAGTTACCTTCTCATCTGCAAATCATTTTTTTGTCTCCGTTAACATCAAAATCTAGGTTTGCTCGTTTCTATATATAGGGTGCCTACATTTTGCATGTGCAAAGGGCTTTAGATACCTATTAGGTCCATAAATTACAATATAGCATATATTCAACACAAAAAACAGTGACAATTTGACAAAGGACAGCTGGGCATATAAAGGGCCCCATTACCTTCAGTAGCTGAGGGCCTCATCAAACCTAAATCTGGCCCTGCACACTCCAGTGGTTCCTCTCAGGGGCTGGGACTAGGTATTACAATGGATTGTCTGAATATTGAAAACTGATTTGGCCATGCAATGGAGCAATCAGACAACCATTTCTCTAATACAATTAGAGCCATTTCTGTTTCTGTTTTGGCCAGGCATAGGCAAACTCCGGCCCTCCAGATGTTTGGGACTACAATTCCCATCATCCCTCGCTAACAGGACCAGTGTTCAGGGATGATGGGAATTGTAGTCCCAAACATCTGGAGGGCCGGAGTTTGCCTATGCCTGGTTTTGCCCCATAAGCTCATTAGTAAAATAAGTAAAATCATGCTTTATCTTTTTTAAGAAAAGAAAAGAAAATCCAATATACTGAACCTATATTGTTCTGACTGATCAACATATATTTGAAATGAAAATGCTGTCAAAAGTTCAAGCTTTGAACCATGGCAGGAGTAGGATGCCAATAAACCAAGAATCCTTCAAGCCACACTACCCAGTATTTCCATAGAAACAGCTGTATTACAAGCCTGCTCATACGCAACGTGGATGCTTTGCTTAGTGAGCTCCAGCCTGCTTGTCTCCTCTGTTTTACAAAACTAGATATGTGGAAGTAAGAGGATGCTCTGAAGTTACTCCTTCCATGCCTGTCTGCTCCACAGACTCAGGAATTAATTCTGTGACAGTGTGTTCACCATTTCAGATATTTCTTTTAATCTAGATCTCGAGGACAAACCTTGTGACATGACAAAGTCATGGGGTCAAAGGAAGGGGCCATATTGTAGAATTCATACTCCTTGTCTGTTCAGATTTTTTCCAGTCTCAGAATAGTGTACACAGCCTACACAGATATAACAGACCTTTACCAGGATAAATGATTTGCTACCTTAAAGCAGTCCATGGGACTGCATGCTCACTTTCCTTCCCTTGCACACATCAGTTCTCCCTGCCCTTACAGGCTGGCTTTAACTTTAGTTAAGCATTTTATGGACACTGATCTTCCCCATGGTTAACACTAAGTGGAACTGGCTCTGAACAAGGATCTGAATCCAGCCACAAATTCTGTATAGCCTCATGGACTAGGGTACAACGGAAGCAGAGGCAAATTGCAACCCCAGCAGAGATACTATAAATTAATCCATGAACTCAGGTTAAGTAATAATGGCCTGGATATAATTCCAAATGTTCTAGTGGGACCTTCATGGAAAATCAAGAAAACGTTAGATTTCAACTCCACTGGAGCCCCATTCAAGTGTACTGATTCTGTGTTGAATCAACCTGCAAGAGGGGAAAGTGATGAAAGGTGTATTCAGCATCAACCTCCACAAACTGGAGTGACAATATTTGAAGCATGGGGAGGCAATACATGCAGTGAAGGATCCCCCACTGCAATAGTTCTCCCTTCAGCTCACTGGTAGCAGTGACAGAGGAAACCAGCATGTTCATCCTCTCTCTCCTGATACATGTGTTGATTAAACTCAGAAGCAGAAGACCTGAAAAGGGCTGGAGCCTCTTCTTTTTTCTGCAACTGGAATAATCTCCTGGAAATAAAAACTCCTGTTGATTTCCAAGAACTCCCTACTTGTCTCACTTCATCACAAAGCAGGATGAAGACCAGCACGTAGAGGATCAGTTCCAGCATGGTGGGTTCCTTCTGGAAATCCATGAGAAGGACATAGGCAAAGAGCAAGAGGAAGGCGATGTAGAAGATGACAGTCCAAGAAAAGACAACAAAGGGTGAAGTGAAGAACCAGGCATAATACCAGAACATCTTTTTGCTCCTCTCGGTTGGCTTTTTCCTGTGAAAGAGAAAGAAACAGCTTAGAACAGGATAACCAAGCGGAAAACGAGCACGCTGCTGAGTGGAGGCACACAGTAACAACAATGGGATACCATCAGTGCTCCCCCCCCCCCTAGAAAAATAGGTGCCGGTACTCACCTTGAAGTTGTTACAGCAAGTGTCACAGTTTTTAACAACAAAAAGAGGTGCCAATACTGCGTACCCTTGAGTACCCCTTAAAAAAGCACTGGATACTATCAAACAAGACCAATCTAGGCAATGCAATAACACTACCAAGTTATTCTGACACCCATCTATCCAATGGATGCCTAGGCCACTTGCTACATCATTCTGACATTAACAGCAATTGCATGTTTATTTATGTAAGTATTTTTAGGGTGCCTTTTAGGGTACAACTGTCCCAGGATTTACAACCACCCCTTTGCATATGTGGAGATTTCTCTGCAGTGGAAGCAAACCTGAAGCCTGCGTATTTACTACAAAACATGGCAGCACTTGTATTTTTGGAGAGGAAACCCATCCTAGCTTTATTAACTAAAAGTAATTTACCTGAAAGAGATGAAACCACAGCCAATTAAAGGGAAAAGGAAAAGGCACAAGATAATCTTCCAGTTCTTGGTGTCTCTAGAGATCTCCCCATACCATTGTTTTGAAAGAAAATTCTGAAAGACAGAAATATAATAATAATAATAATAATAATAATAATAATAATAATAATAATAATACCCCACCCATCTGGGGTGACTTCTTTTGTTGGGTGACTTCTAAAAAAATATAAAACATCAGTCATTAAAAGCTTCCCTAAACAAGGCTGCCTTCAGATGTATTTTAAAGGTCAGAATGTCGTTCATTCTCTTGATATCTGGTGGGAGGGCATTCCACAGAGCAGGTGCCACTACCAA
Source organism: Podarcis muralis (assembly GCF_964188315.1). Taxonomy (NCBI): domain Eukaryota; kingdom Metazoa; phylum Chordata; class Lepidosauria; order Squamata; family Lacertidae; genus Podarcis; species Podarcis muralis. Next base: position 130,763,143 of record NC_135655.1, read on the forward strand.
GAAGGCCCTCTGCCTGGTTCCCTGTAACTTTGCTTCTCACAGTGGCAATGGAGACGCTCCTTCAGATATACTGGGCTGAGGCCGTTTAGGGCTTTAAAGGTCAGCACCAACACTTAGAATTGTGCCCAGAAACGTACTGGGAGCCAATGTAGGTCTTTCATTGTTATGTGGTCTCAGTGGCCACTCCCAGTCACCAGTCTAGCTGCCTCATTTTGGATTAGTTGTAGTTTCTGGGTCACCTTCAAAGGCAGCCCCACGTAGAGCGCATTGCAGTAGTCCAAGCAGGAGATAACCAGAGCATGCACCCCTCTGGCAAGACAGTCCACAGTCAGGTAGGGTCTCAGCCTGCATACCAGGTGGAGCTGACAGACAGCAGCCCTGGACACAGAATTAACCTGCGCCTCCATGGACAGCTTTGCGTCCAAAATGACTCCCAGGCTGCACACCTGGTTCTTCAGGGGCACAGTTACCCCATTCAGGACAAGTTCTGTTTTGGGGGGACAGGGAGCCCCACCCACCTGCCCCCTGTCCCCCCAAAACAGAACTTCTGTCTTGTCAGGATTCAACCTCAATCTGTTTTCCGTCATCCATCCTCCAACCACCTCCAGACACTCACACAGGACATTTAAAAGAGAGGTATTTAAAAGAGACGCAGAGTTGGGTATCATCAGCATACTGAAATAATAATTCATTGGAAAATAGCATCATATAAGAAATTACAGACTACTTGCTCAGAAGTAAGTGCCACAGAATTCAATAGGTCTTACTCCCATGTAAATGGGTATATAAAAGCTGGCTTAACCATTTCTGTTTCACTGAATAAAACTGACCATCTGTTTGCATCTCGGCGATTATACCTGGACTCCTGGCTGGGCAATGAATTGTTGGTCCTTTGCTTCCACAGCAAGTTCCAGACAATTGCTTCCACCCCAGGCTTCACAGGAATAGATAAGAAGCTGTTCAGCCAGATCTTCATCACTGCTGTAACATTCTGTGAACAACTCTAAAAAGTATAAATGGACAGAGAATCAGAAGCATGACCAGTCTTTTGAGCTCTTCCTGTGGGACTTATGCATATACAATTAGAAAAAAGACTATGGAAATTATTTCAATACATGATGGCAGCGGTGAGATTTTTTTATGCATATAAATGGGAAGATTCATCATTACCTACCATGGAGGAATGGTTGTTAAAATTATTGGACTTAGCTGAGATGGGCTACGTTGATGTGCTTAATCGGAGAAAAATCCTTGTCAATATTTACTATAATTTGCAATGCATTGCTTGGAGTTCAAAGCTAAATCTGAAAGTTTAACTTTGCTGATTTGCTGCTTTCCCATTATGATTTTTTTTAGCAAATATTTGCATTAGCTCCACTCTTGAGTTTGAGCCTTTTAGATCGAAACCTACCAACAGCTCTTGTCTCATATTCATTTGCCAGCTCCTCTGATTCCCCAGCAGCATTGATATCATTCTTTACCTTAGCCAGGCTTTTCAGGAGCTTGCTTGCCCCTAATGCTGCCAGAGTGCAGCCTCTAGTCTGCAAAGAGAAAGAATTGCCAGGTTACAAAACAGCATTACTTATGAGTTACTGTAACTGTGACACAATTCCAGTAACATCAGTTCATATCCCAAAACAGCAAGGCAACTGCATAATTTAATAGTACTCTGTTCCCTGAAGCTGTATCTGAGAAACCATGTGGGTGCTGCACTTCTGTTTCATCTTACAATTCTCAGATTTGGAAAGTAGCGTCAAACATCTTGCTGCTTAAACTGGAAGCTAAAACCTTAAGGCCATCTGCCTTAAAGTAGGGTGTTGGAGTTGGTGGAACAATCTTTCCTGACTGATCAATCTACTCCAACCCCTGCCACTCATGCAACCAGCCCCCCCCCCCAAACAGCGTACAAATCAAGATGGCTAACCTGACACAACAAACCACCGCCCCACACACATACAAACAAACCATACTGCAACCAACCGAATGCAATCAGCCAAGCCCTGCACCATCCAATCTCTTACAATGCCAATAAAAACAATTAACTGTATAAATAAAGGACCTAACAATAGAGTGAAAATATCATTATCCCTCCAACCCTCTCCCTCCCTCTTTTCCACCAGTGTCTATAACAATAGCATCTTACTGAATGCAAACAAACTCTAAAGGTAAAGGTAAAGGGACCCCTGACCATTAGGTCCAGTCGTGGCCAACTCTGGGGTTGCAGGGCTCATCTCGCTTTATTGACCAAGGGAGCCGGCATACAGCTTCTGGGTCATGTGGCCAGCATGACTAAGCTGCTTCTGGCAAACCAGAGCAGCACACGGAAACGGCGTTTACCTTCCCGCCAGAGCGGTACTTATTTATCTACTTGCACTTGACGTGCTTTCGAACTGCTAAGTTGGCAGGAGCTGGGACCAAGCAACGGGAGCTCACCCCGTCGCAGGGATTTGAACCGCCAACCTTCTGATCGGCAAGTCCTAGACTCTGTGGTTTAACACACAGCGCCACCTGCGTCCCTACAAACTCTATCTGATGCTTATTTCCCCTAAATTGATTTTTTATTTTTATTGCTATTCTTGTTTTTATACTGTATTTTATGCTGCTTTTATAATTAAGTGTTTTAAATTTGTTGTTAGCCGCCCTGAACCCGGTTTTTGAACCAGGAAGGGCGGGGTATAAATAAATTATTATTATTATTATTATTATTATTATTATTATTATTATTATTATTATACTGAATGCAAACAAACTCTATGAAAAATGACTCTAGGAATTGAAAGTGGAGATGCTATACGTACTTTTTCTTGCTTATTTGTTTCAAATCACAAAAACTTTAATAAAAACTAATTAAAAACAAACAAACCTCTGTCAAAAGCCTCACCAGTCTTTTCTTACAAACCTCCAAGAAATGAGACTCCACTATTTCCCTACACAATTTTTTTTTCTGAGCTGACTTTAGAAAGCGTTCCAGAGGTTTCACCCAAATTCAGCTACCTGAAGTTTACATCCACCATTTTTCGTCCTATCCTCACACCCAATTACTGTTTCCCTCTTTTTTCTCATCTCCCTTTAGATGTTTAAAAGTGAGCAGGCTTCATCTTATATTATATTCAATTATTCAAGTGCAAAATGCCACCACTTTCCAATCACAGCTCTCATGTACAGTATTTCAAAAGCAGGGAAACTGCCATTTCCACACACAGTGGAATATTCAATATTACTTAAGGAGTACATATTTTCTAACTGAACAAGCTCTAGGTCAAACTCACATGTAAGCATAATGGGCAAAAGTCACGCTGGAAGTGTGGCATACCTGTTCCCAGATCACTTTGGATAGCTCCTTTTTGTTTTGAAGAACTGCCCAAATAAAGAGAACCTGCAAGGGGTGCCTTGAGATAAGGGAGGCATCCTGAAAGCATATAAAAACAAGAATAAAGCTAAAGTTGCTGAAAAAGGAAACTTTGGTATTGACTCTTTTCTGAATCCCTTTGAGTGGTATTCAATTGTTACTCAGAGTAGATCTATTTAATCTGAGTAAAACTTAGCTGAATACCACCCTTTTGTTGTACCTGGTTCTAAGTGTTAACAGCTGTACTCTGCTATATGCGCGTCTGAGTTACATACCAGCAGCTGTATCTCAATGTCCTCCTTGCCGCTCTTGTCCTCTTTTTTGACACCTTTTCTGAAATCCTCCACCATCTTCCACACAAATGTAAGGAGGGCATCGTTGTAGGAGTTCTTAGCAATCTGTAGATTCTTAAACACCAGACTGCTGAAGTTGTTGGTATACAGATCAGTTAGAACATCATTCGTAAGAAACTTCCTCAGATTTAAGCCATTTTCCAGAAAGAGACGGACAAATTTTGGCCTGTCCTTTATCAGGGCCGTGAACATGACGTCCTGAAGGTCTGCAGACTAGCAAGGAACAAAAGACAGCAAAATGTTGAGCCAGTTTGAAAGCAGAAGTCTTTCTCTAGCCCCTTGGGCTTCTCTTCTGCTACACAAATTGTGATTAATTTCTTATGGTAGCCTTAATATTCTCAAGAGAATAAAATATTCCTCCTGAGACAATAGGCTGTAGCTTCATATTGTCCACACACAGTGAAGATAATTTCCGTATGGAGCTTCAGAAAATTATCTCCATTTAAAGCTTGGAGAAGTTTGCAGAGCAGGCTCTCATGTTAAGTGTGCATCTCGGAGTAATTGATAGGACCCTGTGTTCCACCCTATTATGGGGGGAAAACCAATGGGCACATTGATTGACTGCAACAACACGGATTGCCTTGCCTTTGTAATTTTCCTGCCATTAAACAGATGGACTCCTGGCACCAGCCTTTCCGTCCAAGAGTGTCAGCCTTGTCCCTGCCTGCCTGGTGGCTTTTTCAAGGCGAAAGCAACACAAGCTGCTCTACGTACCTCCCAGCGTCGATCATTAGTAAAGATCTCTTCACTCGCCAGCTCCAGCTGGTTCCATTCCAAAAGCAGTTTGAGTTGCCCATTCCAGTTATCTTTATCTTGTTCATTTGTGCTGAAAGCTACAAGTGCAGAGAGAAGTTGGTGGTTGATTAATATCAAAACAACTCTCTGGTTTGTTTCCGGTTCTCATTTGAGTCTTGGGGTGGGATGAGGAAATGCTGAGGGGTGGAGATGACATCCCCCCCACCTTAACATCTCTCTCAAGCCTGCCCATTAACCAAAAGGAAGATCTCTTTGTATATGAATGTGCTTTATTCTGAAAAGAAACAGAAATACTGTTGCCAGCAATCATGTAAAAGAAGGAGAGAATTCTGCTCAGATATTGCAGTTCTCATGATGCAGAATCCTGCCCTGCACCCAAAACTGTGGTAATCATATTTTAAAATATAATAATCACCATGTTTTCATGATTGTATGATGGATCAGAATATTTGTGAATAGTCACTGTACTATTAGTATTTTTTTTACATTTCATTTTCATCAGTCCTCGCTATTTACTTTCCCCACATACTCTATTACCAGGGATCAGCAACGTGCGGCCCATGGGCCGCATGCAACCCATGAAGACCGTTTTACTGGCCCATGAGCCACCCACAAACTGAGCCGCCCGCTCGGCAAGTCCCCCACGCACTGCACTAAACCGACGCGGTGTGGGGGACTCGCCATGTGGCGCCAGAAATGGCATCTGCACACGTGCAGATACCAGAAATTGCATCTGTGCATGTCCGGACGCCAAAAATCACTTCTGTGCAGGCACGATTTTCGACGTTTGGGCATGCGCAGAAACAATTTCCAGCGCCACGGACATGCGCAGGCGCGATTTCCAACATTGCGCTGTGCCAGTCTGGCCCACGGACAATGTGGGAGTGATCCGGCCCATGGCCAGTAAACCTTGCTGACCCTGGCTCTATTCCTCAGTAAACATTCCCCCATCTGATAAAGTGAACTCTAGTTCATTCGTTAGATACAGCTCATAACTGTTAATGTTTTATTATAAATTGTTCATATATCCAAATCAAATAAATATGAAACATTAAAAAAAGAATTAAAGCATTATAAAACGGTTGATTTTTCTGCAACAGGCTTACATGGCTGTACTTCTGAAAATTCATACAAGAAGCATCATGCATGTATTCTCACAATTATCAGCATTCATTTGATAGCAGAACAAAGAAACAAAATAGCTCCTTTAACCTCTGCAAATTCCAAGACAGCACCAAGACTCCTTTAGATGTTTGAAGTTGTACTCTGAATTTCCATTCCAGTTTGCTTCAAAACATAGAAAACTATGGAGAAGTTCAAATCTATAAACCACCTACTACTTTTGATCCATTACAGTGTCTGATCACACTCACTTGTATTTTCTATGATATTCATGATTGTTTCAGTTCAATGGAAATGGAAGCTTTTACTGAACACCACCAACAACTGCCCAAGGCACATTTAAATCTTCCAAATTCTAGTGCGGATCTGAAAATCCTGATGGTTCCATACCAGGGAAAGAGAAATTGCCACTCAGTGCTATTCTAGCAAACTCTTTTTCAAAAGGGAAAATAGGGATATTGCTCAAATTTGTGTACAATTCACGACTGATGGGTTGCAAAGTAAATTGTTTTTAAGGTAATGAGAAAGTAGAAACTATTAATAACGCAATATGTGTTTTTAAAAAATAAATTTGGTTGTTTAATGAATTGGTTAATTAATAAATTTTATGAACTTCCACCCCAAACATTCTAGATGGCTTCCAAAATTTATTAAAAATGCAATGTAAGCAACTGAATAATATTAAGAGACAAAACCAGCAACAGCATACCTTTATAAAGAGCAAATGAAATTGCGTTGCTCACAATTTCATCTCCTGCTTCTTCTATTTTGATCACAGTTAACAGATGAGGATTTTCAAGTACTTCTTTAATCTGCACAAGGAAAGTCATGGTTTACTCTATCCTGAGGATCTACATAATCAAATTACTCTCCTTTGACTACAGAATATCCTGTCAAGTTTAACTAGAACTTATTACACAACAGGTATGCTCTCTTACTATCCACTGTTGGAGAGAAGTGGAACAGGGAGGAATCATTCTGCTGGTCTTCATAACAATTTTAATATTGCATATTTTTCTGTGTCTAATGGACAAACAACTCACAACAGCAGTTCTGTGGCTTGAAATGCCACTACAGAAAAATATAGGAAGGATTGGGTCAATGGACATACTGGCAAGTTTACCCACATGTGGTCAGGATTATATACATACATACATACATACATAATTAAATAAATATTATATACTGCTGCAGAGATAGAGGAGAGAGACTAGAGGTGGACAGTGTCCTGATAAAGATGGAGTCACAAAGATCCAGCTTTGCTGTGAGGAAAGAGAAAGAACTAAGAAGAGGAAAAACCTGGAACTTCCAAAGTGGGGAAGCTTGAACCATAGTGTTATGGCGCAACAACTGACTAGCATGTGATGGAATGCCATGATTATGTAAAATCTTCTTTCTGACCCATCCGACAATGCTAGTATTTCCAGGAATAGGTCAACATTCAAAGTGGGAACCAACTACTGTTACAAGAGATTAAGGTAAAAAAATTTGCCTGAATTCCAGCAAATATCCATGAAGGAGCAAAATGTAACAAAGCTTTTAAAAATCTATAGTAGCAAAACAAAACGGTGAGCACAAAATGTAAGAGAGCTTCATTAGCAGTCCTGAGAAGCCATTTCTGTCTTCTAAGATTATTATAGGTAACAGGTAATGGACCAAAAAAGAAACACTGATGAAACACTGGACCATTAACCGAGAAAGCCATTTCCTCCTGCCCCCCCCCCCAAAGAACTAAATTACTCCTTCACTAGGGCTTAGTGCCATTCTAAAAAATTAAAAAATAAGATTTTCCATGCACTCAGTTTTTCCTGGTGCTTGAAACAGAACAAAAATCCAGAGATGGATGTAACCTCTGGAGAGGTTTCCTGCACACCATCCATTGAAAGGACCACTCCTGCTCCACCTCCTAGTTAGAGAACTAGAATGGTGCCGTGGGGTAATTTCTGTGGCCACCTCAACTGACACCAAAACCTTCTTGTTTCAACAGACTTTTGGGAATTGACTGTTTTTAATGAAAGGGCTGGTACCATACTGTTTTTATTTTAATTGTTTGTATGTTTTAAACAGATTTTATATATGTATATAGTTTTAATTCTATTACTGTTTAATTGTTTTTTAAATGATAGTTTTTTTCTATGTTTTTAGTGATTCTTGTTTTTTCTCTGTAAGCTGCCTTGAGTCCCATCAGGGGGAAAAGGCGGGGTATAAATAAATAAATCAACAACAACAACAACCACTAACAATTCCCTTTTAATGCAAGTAAAATGTTGTGCTAAAATTTCCAGAGCTTAGCAGCTAGCCAATAAGTCTCTCCCAAAAACGATTCACTGAAGGCTGACATTTGGTTGAGCCTCTAAAGAAAACCGAAGTGTACACAGGGCTCCTATCAAATGGATAAACTTACCCATTTGATCCAGTTTTCAGTCTCCTCTTCTGTGAGTCTAGAAAGAGTTCGAGGCAAGTATCTGAGTAATTTCTCTTTGACAGATGAGGACGTAAGTGAACCTTCTGTCTCTGCTAAGCTTGCAATCACATCTGCAATCTGACCAGAACCTTCCACCACCACACAGGGAATTTTGCTCTTGACTGCGGTGTTAATGGCCTGTGGAATAAACCATTAGGATGAATAAAGATTCAGGGGGAAAAACCAGTCATCTTGCTGTAACAATCCTTCTCTCCATATCAGTGCAAGGGATACACCTCCAATGGCACCTCCATTCTGCCAGCCATAATGCATTTTCATTTGCAAGAGAGGCACCACAAATTGTCACACTTGACATGCACATCACTCTGGTGAGCGACTATGCAAATCCCCATGTTGGCCATTGATATTCCAGAATATTGTGCTCAGCATAGACAACACAGCAACTGCAACACTGAACTAGCCATCTTAGAATCATAGAATCATAGAGTTGGAAGAGACCACAAGGGCCATTGAGTCCAACCCCCTGCCAAGCAGGAAACACCATCAGAGCACTCCTGACATATGGTTGTCAAGCCTCTGCTTAAAGACCTCCAAAGACGGAGACTCCACCACACTCCTTGGCAGCAAATTCCACTGTCGAACAGCTCTTACTGTCAGGAAGTTCTTCCTAATGTTTAGGTGGAATCTTCTTTCTTGTAGTTTGGATCCATTGCTCCATGTCCGCTTCTCTGGAGCAGCAGAAAACAACCTTTCTCCCTCCTCTATGTGACATCCTTTTATATATTTGAACATGGCTGTCATATCACCCCTTAACCTCCTCTTCTCCAGGCTAAACATGCCCAGCTCCCTTAGCCGTTCCTCATAAGGCATCGTTTCCAGGCCTTTGACCATTTTGGTTGCCCTCCTCTGGACACGTTCCAGTTTGTCAGTGTCCTTCTTGAACTGTGGTGCCCAGAACTGGACACAGTACTCTAGGTGAGGTCTGACCAGTGCAGAATACAGTGGCACTATTACTTCTTATTTGAGGTACAGTGGTACCTCAGGTTACATATGCTTCAGGTTACAAAGACTTCAGGTTACAGACTCTGCTAACCCAGAAATAGTGCTTCAGGTTAAGAACTTTGCTTCAGGGTGAGAACAGAAATTGTGCTCTGGCGGTGCAGCAGCAGCGGGAGGCCCCATTAGCTAATGTGGTACTTCAGGTTAAGAACAGTTTCAGGTTAATAATGGACCTCCGGAACAAATTAAGTACTTAACCTGAGGTACCACTGTTCTTCTGTTAAGTATAATGGTTTAATTGACACAGATATTAATATTGTGCAGTTTGAAGTTACTGGAAGCAATAGAACTGACTTCTTTTGGAATAAATAATTGTCCAGATCCATAAAAATATTATTCAAACTTTTACTGGCAGAACTCTTTAAAATAAAACAGAATACATCAAATCATATATCCAAAATATCCATACAATGTTCTGTGCTGTCCAACACAGCATCAGCATCTTAGAAAACATGAAATAATCCATACAGACAACTTCTCTGTTCAACTTCCTGTACACCTGGGTAGACAGGTTTTCACTGGGAAGCACCTTAATATTTACAGGGTTCTTTAAAGAATGGAAATTTTGAATATGACAGGGTGTGACAATGTGTTCACCCTACTGTAGCTGCAACGTCTCCTGGCCATACCTCAATTATCTTGAGGACAAGAAATAGTGAGCAGCCATTAAAATATCTAAAGCAATTGCTGATGGTAAATTAGATTAAGCAAGAGTTATTTTTCAGCTGATTCAAGAAATGAATTACAAATATGCACCATCAGTGGTGGTTTATTTTACCCGGTGACAACTTTTATTGTTAGAAATCTAGTTATAGCAACCAAAATGTATGTTTATACAATCATTCAACAATACTTAGTATATGTTGTGGTTAGGGTTTTAGTACTGTATCAGTATTAGTACTGATGCAGTTGCCAACCAAGTCAATGGGATTTGTAATTGTTTTAGGATGATGAAGCAGATACTCATGCTCCACAAAGCTATTAGGTGTATTTGCTTTCAGAATATTATTAATGCAGCATGTCTGGTACAGTACAATCCTATTTTGCAGACAATATCTCTGAGTGGATGCAACCAACATTTAACCACATTGCAGGCGAAAAGTGAATAGAAAATGCTTTGGAACGTGTGTGTGTGGTTAACAAAAATTGAGTCTGTGGTCCAGACTCAAAACCACATAAATGTTCATTACACTTTAGATAACAAGGAATGCTAATGGGACCAGAAATATTCGAAGAGGAGGAGGTCTAGCAAATAACACAAACACAAGGATGCAACATAAGGAACCTGAAAACGTCTCAGATAAATAATGAGAATATTTCAAATAAGGACTAGCTGTAGGAGCCTGCCACATGTTGGAATTTGGACCTAATAAGCAAGGATATTTCTCAGGGATCATTCTTGGAAATTTTTGGTGCATAGAGTCTATTGCAGTACTGCCACAAATGGAACTTAGAGACAACTTTGAAGATACCAGCCATTAAATAAAGACAGAGGAATGAACACTAACACTTATACTAGAGGTGAAGTTGACAACCATTTATCCGGATTCATGATCTAGAAATGCAAACTGATTTAATGTAACTTAATGAAACAATGTAGGATAGGCTGCTATTAATATAATTAGCAAGCATGAACTCATTTTATAACCATTTTAAACATCACATGAGACTCCTGATATTTTATACTGAAGGTCCTAAAATAATTGACTGTGCAAAACGAATGTTCAAGAAATCTAAATAAGAATAATGCATATTTCAAATGCCAAAACAATTTCAATTTAAACAAATCACCTAATTAGGAATTTATTCACTTGCAAGCCTTAACATAATTTATTGGATATTTAACTACTGAAAACTAGCTTTTCTGATCCAGCTTCTGATGCTGAACAAGGAGAGTTCCCTCCGTCACAAGAAGGGTGGACAGCAGCATGATCATGTGCATATTTAGTTGGAAGTTAGCTCCACTGTGTTTGGTGGGACTTCCCCCTTAGTAATAAACGGTGTTTCTGTGCGCTGCTCTGTTTCGCCAGAAGCGGCTTAGTCATGCTGGCCACATGACCTGGAAGCTGTCTGCAGACAAACGCCAGCTCCCTTGGCCTATAAAGCAAGATGAGCGCACAACCCCAGAGTCATCCGTGACGGGACCTCATGGTCAGGGATACCTTTACCTTTACCTTTAGCCCCTTAGTAAAGGTCCTTCAGAGCAATGTTCTGTGAAGACAAATTGTAAATTCTATATAAATCAATTGGATTTGCTGCCCAATAAAGGGATCAGTCAAGAGCAGGCTTTAGTCTCCGCATTGGAGAAGTTGCCAGCTTCAGTCTTAGGAACAGAAATTGGTTGGGGGGGGGGAATAATCACTACCTCATCTGCTTCATGCTGCTAAAAGTCAGTAATAGTCTATACTAGAGGTACTGTAAGTAATATCTATTTGACTGACATATATTCTTTTAACATGCTTGCTTGGTGGCATGACATATGAAGATTGGGATTTATGGCATTTTTGTCTGCACATGCTTTGGCCCTCCACGAGTTCAGTTCTGTGCACTCTGGTCTCAGAGCTACTCCTGTTTTTCATCTGTTTAATAACGCAACTCTTCTGCTTCTCTTTTGGAGAAACTTAGATTTTATACATTATATATATATATATTCCTTCCTTTTAAAACAGAAACCATTGCCACAAACACTCAGGATATTACTGAAACCTAAGCACACAGTCCTTGCATCTACAGTCATACCTCATGTTACGGACACTTCAGGTTAAGTGTTTTTGGGTTTCGGACCGCGGGGAACCCGGAAGTACCAGAACGGGTTATTTCCGGGTTTCGCCGCTCGCACATGCGCAGAAGTGCCAAATCGCGCCAGTGCCTGCGCAGATGCGGAGCTTCCGGATGCGAACGTTGTGGGTTGTGGACGTGTCTCCGTCACAGATTACATCCGCAACTTGAGGTTCCACTGTATATGAATGAAACACCAAAATGCTACCCTCCATGCACACCTAACCTAAGATGTAGAAGATAGAGGGAGATTGGGGGGGGGGGGACATACTTACTTTCAACGTTTCTATTCCACCTCCTTGGGCAAAACACACAATTGGAATCTTCCCACCATAATTAGAATCTGAAACACAAATGCAGTAATAAACAGATGTATGCATTTCCAGAAGAACACTTCTCTGTTTTACCTTGCACAGTTTATAATTATCAGAATTGTCCTTTGATCAGACTTTGTGTATTCCATTCTGAAAGCAGGCATTCATTAAAATGTGCCTGAACTTTCCATAATTTAAATAACCTCTCTTTATATAGCACTAGAATATTTTGCTGAATCTATTTTGATTCCTAGATTCGCTCTTCTCGGTATTTTAAGGAATGGCTACAGTCCTCTTTGTTAATCAATGCTTAGAGGCTTTTTCTTTGATCACTTCAACTTGTACACAAAGCCCTTTCTCTCTCAGCTCTGTCTCTACCCTCTCATGTTGATTCTTGGTATCTCTGTTCATAATTTCATTCATCTCTTCCAGCATCACAGCAGCATCCTTTATCTGTTCCAATTTTCCAAATATCTATGTGGATATCCACTCCATTTCATCACCTGCTGTTTCCCACTTTGTCTGTACTTTCTCATGTTCAGGCAGATCTGGATCAACATCTTTTCCCACAGGTCCTGTGCATTCTTTAATCCGATGTTTCTCTGATCCATTCTCATTTATCATTCTGCACATCTCAGCTCTTAATTCTGACAGCTGTTCACCTAGCAGTTGTCGCATGATACCAACAATCAATGGGATATTCAGCAGTATCTTTGCCATGTTGGGTTCTATTAATCTCCCTCGTGGCAGTCTCTGCTTCAAGAAACTTGTGTCCGTCTCTTTAAGCCTGCATTAATCCTGAATTCCATTCCCACGCTGATAAACTGAGTTTCACTTTTGCAGCTAACACCACATGCACATATTGGAGGATTACAGTTAATATAAAGTAAAGGTTTTAAACAGATTCAGAGCTGCCTTGTCCATGATACTCTTTCATAGTCTCCAATAATTAAGATAAACTTTTCAGTTTGTTTTTTAGCCTGTCAATTAGTGCCTTTTCATCTTGGAGGTGTCCATTTGTTTTCTGGGTGCTAACTAGGTAAAAAGGTAAAGGGACCCCTGACCATTAGGTCCAGTCGTGGTCGTCTCTGGGGTTGCAGCGCTCATCTCGCTTTATTGGCCGAGGGAGCCGGCGTACAGCTTCCAGGTCTTTTGGCCAGCATGACTAAGCCGCTTCTGGCGAACCAGAGCAGTGCACGGAAATGCCATTTACCTTCCTGCTGGAACGGTACCTATTTTTTTATCTGGTTGCATTTTGATGTGCTTTCGAACTGCTAGGTTGGCAGGAGCGGGGACTGAGCAATGGGAGCTCACCCCGTCGTGGGGATTCGAACCGCTGACCTTCTGATCGGCAAGTCCTAGGCTCTGTGGTTTAACGCACAGCGCCACCCACGTCCCTGGGTGCTAACAAACTAGTTGATAAAAAATCCTATTCATACTTACTTAAATAATTAAAAGGTGGTTTTGCTGACCTGATGTCCTCAATTAATGATTGTTATGTGGTGCATGGTGATGAAGGCTCCGCGCTCAAGATATTCCTCCGCACACAAAGACTTCCTTGTCTCTGGTGTGATTAATATCTTCTTCTGAGCATGTGCAGTTGATTCCCAACCCCCCTTATCTCCCAAGGGAGTTTTAGTAACCAAGATTTATGCCTTGGTTATCTTGGTCAACAGTCAATGACTAGTCTGCCATCTTTCCATCCCACAAAGCTCTTGCCCGCAGATGCCCACCTCAGTCCCTAAGACAGTTGGATGGAGCCTTGTACACCACAGTCATTGCTGCCACCATCTCAGCAGCAGATGCATTCCTTGGAGGCCAGTTCTGCTGCCCAAGGTGGTCCCTTCACCTTGCCTCATGGGTGGGTTGACCCTGGCCCAGGTCATGTGTAAAGCTGGGGGCAGGGGGCCAATTTTAAACATCAGAAGAGGCCACAGACTGTCACAGCCTATGGCTTTCCTTGCTACCACCAACTGGAGCCTGACTGCTTCCACTTAGGCAGCTCTGTAACCTCTGTAACTGCTTCCTGATCCAGCCAACTCACTCTACTGAGCAGTGTGGTAAGGCACTGGGGGGGGGGGACAGGGATTTGGTTAGGATTTTAATGAAAGCCTATCTAATTTGCACTTTACATGAACCAAAATACAGCTCCTTTTGTAAATTTTCTAATGGCTTGCAAAAATGTGTACATCAAGCAAAATTGCATACCATATTTTTCCCTCTATAACACGCAGATTTTTTTCTCCTAAAAAGGAAGGGGAAATGTCTGTGCGTGTTATGGAGCGAATGTGTGGTCCCTGGAGCCAAAAAATCAAGCAAAAGTCAAATCGCGAGTCACGGAGAAGGGAAACCTGAAAAGAGGAAGTGGCAGCTTTCCTGTATTCTGCCTCAGGGTCTTACTGCCCACCCTCCTCTGTTTCGTTGCTGTGATTGCTGAAACGGAACAAAGAGCAGGGAAAGCCCCTCCCCTCCAGGCAAGCAGAGGGGAAAGTGTCGTCTCTGTGCTCCGGTACTGCTGGGGGAGAGGGAGAGAGAGTGGGGGAGGGAGAGGGAGAGGGGGGGAGGGAGAGGGAGAGAGAGAGAGAGAGAGAGAGAGAGAGAGAGAGAGAGAGAGAGAGAGATGGCTGGCTTGGGGGGGAACTTTTGCCTCCCACCCGTTAAATCCCTCTCCAGCATTCTTAGCCAGCTGCTTATCTGCACACCCCTCTCATGTCCCTTCTTTGTTTTTCCTTCGCTCCCCACTTAAAATGTGGTTACAAAGCATAGATCAACATGGATCCTCAGGATCTTTGCATTGGGTCACCCCAAATTCACCATCAGATCACATAGCATGTCCATGGCTACAGCCTGCACCAAAAAAATCACGCACCCACTGTTGCCTGGGGCTGCAATGGTGCAAAAACGTGGTTAAAAAGCATGGATCCACATGGATCCTCAGGATCTTTGCATTGGGTCACCCCAAATTCACCATCAGATCACATAGCATGTCCATGGCTACAGCCTGCACCAAAAAAATCACGCACCCACTGTTGCCTGGGGCTGCAATGGTGCAAACACGTGGTTAAAAAGCATGGATCCACATGGATCCTCAGGATCTTTGCATTGGGTCACCCCAAATTCACCATCAGATCACATAGCATGTCCATGGCTACAGCCTGCACCTAAAAAAGCACGCACCCACTGTTGCCTGGGGCTGCAATGGTGCAAACACGTGGTTAAAAAGCATGGATCCACATGGATCCTCAGGATCTTTGCATTGGGTCACCCCAAATTCACCATCAGATCACATAGCATGTCCATGGCTACAGCCTGCACCTAAAAAAGCACGCACCCACTGTTGCCTGGGGCTGCAATGGTGCAAACACGTGGTTAAAAAGCATGGATCCACATGGATCCTCAGGATCTTTGCATTGGGTCACCCCAAATTCACCATCAGATCACATAGCATGTCCATGGCTACAGCCTGCACCAAAAAAAGCACGCACCCACTGTTGCCTGGGGCTGCAATGGTGCAAAAACGTGGTTACAAAGCATGGATCCACAGGGATTCTCAGGATCTTTGCATTGGGTCACCCCAAATTCACCATCAGATCACATAGCATGTCCATGGCTACAGCCTGCACCCAAAAAATCACGCACCCACTGTTGCCTGGGGCTGCAATGGTGCAAAAACGTGGTTACAAAGCATGGATCCACAGGAATTATCAGGATTTTTGCATTGGGTCACCCCAAATTCACCATCAGATCACATGTCTGTGGCCACAGCATGAAGCACAAAAATGATACATCCACTGTTTCATTCAGAATGTTTTTTCCCTTGTTTTCCTCCTCTAAAAACGATGTGCGTGTTATGGTCAGGTGCGTGTTATAGAGCGAAAAATACGGTAGATTTTTCACTAAACACTGACATATTTTTATGAGCATTGTTCTTAAACCAATATTTTCTTGCCACTATTTGGTAAAACCTCCTGCATGCTATCCTAAGACTCCTGTGTGAACTTTGAGGCTCTTCCATTATGCTTAACATTTTCTCTCTCTCTTCTTTTTTGTTTGGCTATTATTTTAATTTGGGTTCTGCTTAGCATACAGTTGTACAGATGAAGTTGGGGGTGGGAATTGAAATTGTACTCACCACTTTGTAACAGTTTTTAAAGTTCCTGTTACTTTTTGGATATTTGCCTTGTTTACCTTGCCTCTCCTCCCTCCATCCCTCCCTTCTCCTCTCTTCATTATTTTTCCTCTGTAAGCTCCTCCAGGCAGCAACCTCAGGTTACCTTAAGCTATTCTGTGTTTCGTTATGTAAACTGACTAGGCCTTATAAATAGTAATAATAATATTTCCCATGATTTCCATCCAGAAACAGTATAAAATTAATGCTTTGGGTTAATAGATTTAATCAGCAAAAAATCTTTTACCAAGATACTTTAATTTATTTACTTACTTAATATATTCCAAGACTTCCTTTCAAGTATAACTTCTATGAAGGTATTTTACCATAAAACCAAATAAAACACTCCTGATTAGGTGTTGAATGTTGTCTCTTCTAGCCTGTTTGCCCTTTGTTATTGTTTTTGTTTAAACCAATTCAAAACCAAGAACCTATAAGTTGACCACTAATAATGAACCCAGGTCGCAGAAATTACTGCAAATTTATGGTGCTATTTTTGTGACATACAAATGGCATGAGAAGACTTGTTCTACTTATTTGTAGTATTTATTATCCTTATTATCCTTGTTTATAAAACTCAATAAAAAGTTATTTAAACAAGGAAAGAAAGAAACCCAAATTAAAACAATTCACAATTACAACCAGTTCATTCGCCCTCAGATATTCCTTTAATGGATTGCACCAACCCTCATGCTCATTAGAAACTGACCTGGCATAATGCGTTCTGAAATATATTTTTCTAACTGGGTTCGTAGCTTGGCCTCTATGCCAGGGTATCCATTAGTTCCGTTATCAACCAGAATTAGATGTGTATGGTTATTATCCAGACAGTACAGTGGGTCCCTCTTGAGGTCGTCCATGATATAGGGTGCGGAATAATACATCTGGAAAAGACAGCCACATTAATAAAAATTAAGCTACTTCCACCAACTGATTACAGTTGTTGCGCAACAGGATACCTCTAGCCACCTATCATTTTACCTCTTAGAACTTTGAAATACTCTTCTGTACATATAGCAAATTTACAACCTATTTCCACACTCTTTGTAAATAGCCTCTTGTGAATCATGGTCATCACCCGCATCGCTCTTTCCTCTCTCATTTTTGTATTGTCTAGTCTGACCCACCTCCAAGAACCTATGTTTGTTGTGTCCTTTCTAGGCCCACTGCTGCCCTGGCAGTTTAAAACTTTACACCCTTCTCTTCTAAGTATACATCTACCCAGTGTTCTCCAAATTCCTAGAGACAAAATTAACTAAATTGCCTTCTAAATTTTGCATTAAGGTTGGAATGCACTTTTAGCTATTTCATCAACAATATATCAAAATGCAGGACTGTTTAAGCTTCAAAAAGAATAAGCCAGGATATCAGTGCACATAAGGGTGTGCTTTAAGTAAAGAAGCCACCTCCTCATTTATACAGCAACAAGCTACATTTATACAAGTTGGAATCTGGGAAAGATGTAACATAACTGCAGGATGTTAATCAAGTTCAGTACCTCAGCACTGCAGTTTCTAATCAGACTCTCACGGTTAGAAACCATCCCCCAAGCAGCTATTCCAATAGCAACGACATTCTCTTCGGAGCTCCTGCTGATAGTGTTATCTCTCACCACTTCCCCAATATACTTCATCAATCCATAATGCGTTCCTCCAGTGAATATCCAGGCCCCTGTAGTTTGAGAGTGCAAAGCCAGGCCAAACAGGGTCACGATGAATGTGTAAACTGTTTCATAGATTTTAAAACATTTAAGGAAGCTTCCCATACCCTGAATTTTGTGTGTGTGTGTGTATCACTATAACATGACTGTAGCCGGAGGGCAGAGGGGCAGCTGCTCCCCAATCAAGTAAATAAGTAAAAATACCTAACTAAAAAATAGAAATTATAGGAAGAGTTTGACAGATTTTTCTGAGCGCTTGGGGTCAAAAGAAAGTAATTTAAAGCAACTGTTTTAAAACAGCATTTGGAATCTGCTAGACAGAGCCAAAGAATGATGACAAGTGGGTGTCCTGCCCCCTCCATAAATCCTGGCCATTTTTTTTTTGTCAAGACCCCCCTCTTGGTCTCACTGATGTGGAACGCAAAGGAACGCAGAGTGCTACCTTTGGCACCAGCCTGGCTGCAGGAGTGTCAGGGACTGGCTGGATGAGGAAGAGTGGTGGGAGCTGCCTGCCCAAGAATCCCCCAGGGAGGACAAAGGAGGTGACAATTTAGACCCCGGATTCTGGTAGTGGGACACTGAGGAACAGTCTGGGGAAGGGATGAGCTGGGAGATGCTGTGGCATTTGAGCGATCAAGGTGGGTCAGGAGAAGGAGGCCCTTCAGGACAGGGTTGGAGGCTGAGAGCCACAGCAGGAGCACAGAGGTTGCCCTTCTTGCCCAGCAAGACAGTCCCAGTCAAGAAGAGTCCTGCACGTTGTTGAGAAATGGGCCAGAGAGGCCCAAAGTAGGAGCCCACCCTCTCCATGCGGCTTTCATCTACTTGGGAGGGATCCAGAGTGAGAGGGGGAAGGGAAGGATCAGTGGTCAGTTTCTGCAATGCTTGAAATTGATTCCATTAATTCCTAAAGGCTGGGGTGGCAATAAACATGCGGAACTGAGAGCAGGTTATGCTTCAGACACCGTCCCTCCTTTCCCCCATGCCTTGAGGCTCATTTTTCATTTTTGCTTACGATAAAGCAAGTGTTTTGGGAGGAAAGGCTTGGTTGTTTTACCTTTAGATTGTGCAATATAGATCAGCCTGCTGACTATCTTACGCATACGTGGCTTTAAGGCAAAGTTTTTTGCTCCGCCCGTGACAGAGATGATGAGGTTGGGTGTTTTCAGGTGCCAGTGCTGGGTCATTAGGTCGTAGAGTGTTTCCGAGTCTGTGTCACACGAGAGGCGAATATACTTAAAAGGGAGGAAAATCATATTTACAATAAGAAAAATATTCCACTTAAGCCAAAAGGCAGATGCCTCATTTTGTCCAGACCTTCTCTTCTCACTCGCCTGATGCTCGGGATGTTGCCATGTCTGCTTTAAGCTCTTCAGCCAAGAGCTGGTGTAAATGAGATGCTGGCTGCATAAAAGGCACCAACTTGTGCAAGGTTCTGTGATGTGCAGCATTTCATTTTAAGGATTCTTAATCGATGCACCAGCCCTATTCACCTTGGATGTCTTATTTTATCCTTATCCTGGTGACTTATGATGAATGCCTAAGCCTGCAATCCTAACCTCACTTATCAGACAATAAGTCCCATTGAACTCAATTCATTCTAAGAGCTCTTCAAAGTCAGGTTGGCATTTATCCCTTCATGCTTCCACCGAGATTTTACCTCAGTCTTCTGTCTTAGTTTTAAACATCTACTCTATTCTTTCTTTGGTGCCAACAGTTATCCCAGCACCTACAAACTCCCCTCTGAATGTATCCAAATGGAAAAAGAAAATTAATAAGTTTCCTGGCAATTTTATTTTGAAAAACTGAGTACTTTTGGGGGACTTAATAAATTTCATAGAATCACAGACTCAAGAGAATTAGATAGAAAGAATAGATAAGACTCTCAGCCCCAAAACGTTCTCGTCTTTTGAAATTAATCCTTTAGAAAAGATGACAACCAAAAATCCTATAGAAAAACGAAGAGGACATTTAATTGACTTACTTTTCCTGTTTTGCCCAAATTTTCAAACTCAATATCGCCAAAGGCATCCGTTGGGAATTCTTTAGTGTGCTTCTTATAATTCCATTTTTCATGGTTGCTCATCTGAGTCCCTTCTACATGCTGTGATTTCGCGTACCCACATTTACATAGATTGTCACTATCAAGAAATGTATATTGGGGAAGAGAAATAACAATTAACCATCAAAGTTTTTGTTTGTTTCCGTTTTGACAGGGAGCATAACAGCTATCTGAAATAATTCAAAAATCTAAATGATAAGGACATAAGAAGCCAAGAACTGCTGGCCAATTAAAGAAGGAAGGTCATTGGCCTGTGGCCCTTCAGATGCTCTTGTGGGGCTGAAACTCCAAACATCCTTGATGGGAGTTTAAGTCCAGCAATACTTGGAGGGCTGACTACCCCTGATCTAAAGCTGGGAGCTGGGGGCACTGTTATACAGTGGTTCCGCTCCTTCCTCCTGGGCCATGTCCAGAAAGTGGTGTTGGGGGATGAGTGTTCAGACCCCTGGGCTCTCACTTGTGCGGTGCCTCAGGACTCCATCCTCTCCCCCATGCTTTTTAATATCTACATGAAGCCACTGGGAGAGATCACCAGGGGGTTTGGGCTGGCTGTTCATCAGTATGCAGATGATACACAGCTCTACCTCTCTTTCAGATCAGAACCAGTGAAGGCGGTGAAGGTCCTGTGTGAGTGCCTGGAGGCAGTTGGAGGATGGATGGTGGCTAACGGATTGAGGTTGAATCCTGACAAGACAGAAGTACTGTTTTGGGGTGACAGGGTGTGGATGGGGGGTTCCCTGGTCCTGAATGGGGTAACTATGCCCGTGAAGGACAAGGTGCGCAGCCTGGGAGTCATTCTGGACTCACAGCTGTCCATGGAGGTGCAGGTCAATTCTGTGTCCAGGGCAGCTGTCTACCAGTTCCATCTGGTAGGCAGATTGAAACCCTACCTGACTGCAGACTGTCTCACTAGAGTGGTGCATGCTCTAGTTAATTCCCACTTGGACTATTGCAATGCGTTCTATGTGGGGCTACCTTTGAAGGTGACCCGGAAACTACAACTAATCCAGAATGCAGTTGCCAGACTGGAGACTGGGAGCGGCCACAGAGACCACATAACACCGGTCTTAAAAGACCTACATTGGCTCCCAGTACGTTTCCAAGCACAATTCAAAGTGTTGGTGCTGACCTTTAAAGCCCTAAATGGCCTTAGCTCAGTATACCCAAAGGAGTGTCTCCACCCCCATCATCCAGCCCGGACACTGAGGTCCAGTGCCAACGGCCTTCTGGCAGTTCCCTCATTGCAAGAAGCGAGGTTACAGGGAACCGGGCCGAGGTTCTGTCTATCTGACGTTTAGAAGACATCTGAAGGCAGCCCTGTTTGGGGAAATTTTTAATGTATTAAATGTTTTAATGTATTTTTAATATTTTGTTGAAAGCCGCCCAGAGTGGCTGGGGAAACCCAGCCAGATGAGCGGGATATAAATAAATTGTTGTTGTTGTTGTGGCTTATCAGAATGGGATCTTCAGTCTTTTTCAAAAGATCTGGTTTGGCAGGGTCTGATTTCTTGCCAGTAGACGTAGCAAGTGCTAGAATCAGAAACAGCTGGGATTCATTTCTTACAAATGTGTTCAATGAGTAGCTTTATGTAAATGTTTACACTGGAGCTTGTTCAGAATTTGGCAATAAACATTTGCTTACATTGACTTGGTATCTTTAGTGAAAAAGACACACTCTCTCTTCTTAAAGTTTTCTTGAATGAAGTGCACCAGGTCCTATGGGAGCAAGATGTAAAAGAGTTGAGTGAAATCCAATTGCACACTCCTCAAACAACGAATTGCCATCGTGTGTAATACACTCTTTGAAATACATACATACATTGTCTCCACAAAGGTAATTAGCAAAGGTAGAGCTATGTTTACTTCACAAAGAGCAAAAGGTCATCAGAACAGAATTGTAATGAAAACACTATTTAAATAATTCTATTTTTTAAAAAACCATTCACTTCACTGTTAAGTTTAACCAAGGTGATAGCCTTTAAAAAGTTCATGGATAGAAATTGTCTATAAATGCAACAAAACACAGACAGCTACTTAATATGACTCCAGCTTGCGTGTGGATTTCACACATGGTGGGGTAGACAGATCAGCGCTGGGCTTCCAACTCTGCCCCACTGTTCACAGGACCTTCAGTGAGAACCAGGCCTCTCCATCAATACCAAATGGTGCTTACACTTAACAGTTTCAAACGTTCACAATGATAATTCTACATATGGTGTACTGTGTGAAAAACCAACACAGAACCTCAGATAATTGCAATATCTAGTATAATTATAACAGTATCACATAAACCCCACAGAAAATGATAACTGTGCTTCTCTTGAATTAACCAAAGAAGAACTGTGAACTCAGATTCTTGCCTGAAGGTCAGGGTAAAATAATTGCAACCCTACTTTAAAAAATATATTTTTATTAAAGATTGTTTAGTTTACAGAATACATTCATTGTCTCTTTTTTCAAGTTGTGCTTTCTAAAGGTCAGTATTATTTGTTGTGAGACATCAGTGTTACATACAGTGTTAGGTTAGGAAGAACAGAGGGGGAGGGGCATGGCAAGTGGGGTGGGGTCGGGTGGCATGCTTCTATTCTTCTTCTCCTTAGTGTGTGTTTTGTGTCACTTGTGTGAGTTCTCTTACTCTTCGCTAGTTGTATTTCCTTGGTGGTGAGAGGTTGGGGGTGGCCTAGGGGGTGGCTGTCTTTGGTTGTCTTTGGTTAGCTGTAGTGAGATTTGTTTTTGTGTGTGAGTGGGGGGTGTTTGGATCAGGTTAGCCAGATTGATTCGTATGCTGTTGACGGATTCTTGTCGTTGTCTTGTTGGGCTGTGTATGTGATAAAGGGGAGCCACACTGGAGTGAAGGTGTCTTCTTCTATTCTTCCCCATGTCAGTTTCAGTTTATTGGTTAATTTTTCTAGAAAAGCTGTTTCCCATACTACTTAGTGTCGGGAATCAAGCCTTTATCATGAGAAACTGGCAACTCTCCCATGCACTCGGCTTGATCTCCTGTTGACCTTCCTGTCTGCATTTCCCCAGCAAGATCCAGGCAGAGGTCGCGATAGGCGATCCTCCTCAGCGTGAGAAGGATACACCCCTCTTTCCTGCCCCTCCTGGCAGGGGAAAGAGATAGACAGAAACGTATTTACATGCCTTTATTTCTGTCTTTGCAGCGTTACAAAAAGCATGACTGCTCTCTTCAAATTCCAACAGTCGAGAGTGAAACTCCTCCTGTACTTCCTTTACAGCTCATATTACACTCTGAGCTAATTGCGGTGCTTCACACTGTGAATAGACTGTCCCTCTGTTTCCCACGGAACAGTCCCAACATTCCCATTATGTTTTGCTTTCAAGCTACCAGCAGCTCGCAGGTGCATTGCTTCTATATCGTAACACTTAGTACCATTGATCCATGCTTACTCCTGACAGCTCTCTCCAGTGTCTGGCTATGATGCTTCTGGCTGCTGAGAGTAGGTGGGTTATGAGTTCTTTGTGGTGTGAGTGGGCATCTTGGAAGATGTTTAGCAGGGGATTCCAACCCTACTTGTCAAAGAAAATATACTGATCAAGGGCTCCTCCTTTCAGACAGTATACAGCTTGCTAGTCTGATAACTCACAAATGACTTGTGAGACTGATTGGTAGATTTGCACAAACTGTACTGTTAAGTTCTGGAAAACTGCTCTCTAGATGTACTTGTCAGCATCTGTGAGCAAGAAACCCAGGAAGGGACTACCTTGGGTCATTTAATGATTGAAAAAAAGGTAAGGCCAGGATTTCAGAAGACATGGAATATGGCTGGTGAAACTGTTGTTGTTGTTGTTGTTGTTGCTGTTGCTGCTGCTGTTGCTGTTGTTGTGAATTGAATTTATATACCACCCTATACCTGGGGGTCTCAGGGCAGTTCATTTATTCATTTAGATCACTGGTGAGGGACCCTTTTCATCCAAGAATCTGTGCACATTCACAGGCGAACTGCTACTCTTGTTCTTTCCTCTCTCACTCTCTTCCTTCCTTCCTTCCCTCCCTCCCTCCATCCATCAACAATCTGACCCTTTTCAAATCTGTGCCAACTCTTCCCACATGCAACCTGCTACTAAGAATGGGATATGACAGACCATACTTCATCCTCCACGACTAACAACTAAACCAAACCTTGTCCTCTGTTAAGTAAAGGTTCATTAGTTCAAAACTTGAAATTTGCTGAGTTTCACAAAGGGAAAATCAAAACATAAAGGGAGCAATCCAACTAATTCATAGTCAGAGCATCAGAGTAGACACATTGAAACCAATGGACAGTCACATGTTATACCAAAGAAAATGGTAACAAGGGCATAAGATGATACCAGCTCTACACATACAATGATGGCTAAGCATGAGGTCAACTCTGGACTTTTGTCTCAGCTGTAGCTGATTACTTGCCTACAGTATCTTGAACTATTCGCTGTCAGCTTTTACACAATACTCACAGTAAATTTAAAAGTAGACAAGCTCTGTAAATCCCAGAAACTGACCACTAATAAACAAAGAAAGTTCATCATCAAGTATATGCTTTCTCCATACACAGCACAGTCACACTTTGCATCAATCAGCTAATGAGCCTAGGAGAATTTTACAAATATAAGTTGAATAGAATCCTACTTACAATCTCGCTGTATGATAGATCTGTGCTACGAGAAATACTGGAATAAAGACTTTTTGAGCTCTCCAAGGTACCATTCCTTCGACTTCTCATGGTATCTTCAAAATCTGAGTAACACCATCTGCCCAAGGAGAGAACCAAAGTGATATCTCTTACATTTTAAATGGAATTTTGGGATTCAAACAGTCATTTTCAAAAAATAGCTTAATGTGATTTCATTTGCTATTAGTTTTCTTTTTAATAATCATGACAGTGAGTTCCACATAAAGGTTTGGAAAGTGTACCGTGATGTGTGGATTCTCTGCATGCCATCCACAAAGGTTTTCAGCCACTACCTTATCCTCTAGGGCAGTGTTTCCCAACCTTGGGCCTCCAGCTGTTTTTGAACTACAATTCCCATCATCCCTGACCACTGGTCTTGCTAGCGAGGGATGATGGGAGTTGTAGTCCAAAACAGCTGGAGGCCCAAGGTTGGGAAACACTGCTCTAGGGTCCCACCCATTTCTTATAGAAGTGTTTCGGTCTCTTCATTTTATTTTCAATAAAGGTTCTGCTACTTCAAACTGCCCATAGCTTCCTTCGCAGACAGAAATGCTTAGTGATCTCTGAGCACAGCAGCATATTACAGCCTAAAAGACCCAATGTAGTTGGGACACATTGTGGTTCATTCATTTTTCAGTCCAATGCTCTGCAAACATGTCACCACTATTCAGACACACATCCCCTACTGAATACAGTAACCTCCACACTGAGGTATATTTTATTGGATAGGACAGTGATGGAGGTGATTAAATTTATTACCTGCCCTTCAACAGCAGGTCCTAGGGTAACAAGGTAAAATTCAGTATTGAAAGCAGTTTAAACAAATGACAGCCACAGGTATCAGGTGGGTCCCAAAAACACACTTCATGCATCAAAGGCCAGGGGGAAAAGATGCATGTTCAGCATTCACTGAAAACTATAAAGGGAAGGTTTCTCTCTGATGAAGAGGGTTATGCAGACACCCATAAAAAGGAGGAGGAGGAGAAGAAAAGGTACTAGGAATTACACATAAAGGGACTATTTAACCAAGTGTTAGCAACATGGCTGTCAAATGGAAGATGGAACAAGTCTGTTTTCTCCTGCTGTGGAGGCTAGGAGCCAAACCAATGAATTCAAGTTGTAAGGACTGAGATTCCAACTAAACACCAGGAAGAACTTTCTGCCAGAAAGAGCTGTTTGACAGCAAAATTGACTCCCTCAGAAGATGGAAGACTCTCCTTCATTGGAGGTTTTTAAGCAGAGGTTGGGTGTCCTTCTGTCACGGATGAGATTCCTGTATTGCAGGGGGTTGGTCTAGATGACCGTGGGGTCCCGTCCAACTCTACAATTCTATGAACACACACCACTGCAACTGTTGACATTAGCATTTGGGTTTGTTGAATTAGCCTTGAATGTGTGAGGAAATGCATTTTGAAACAGTGAGTAAAGTTAACATCCCCTATGAGGATATAGGAGAGTAGCTAAAAGCAGCAAATTAGGAAGACTATGGTTCAGACCTCCCCTTACTCGTGAATTCACTAGACAGCCTTAGGCAAGCTACACTTTCTGAACCTCACTTCCCCTAGGTGTAATAATACACACACACACACATTATTATTATTATTATTATTATTATTATTATTATTATTTGTGCACTCATAGTTATTATACAAACTCTAAGTGTTGCTATTCATATTTCAGTTAAACAGCATCATATCATTACATTTCCGGAGAGAGACAGACAGACAGATAGATGATAGATGATAGATGATAGATAGATAGATAGATAGATAGATGATAGATGATAGATGATAGATGATAGATGATAGATGATAGATGATAGAGATAGATAGATAGATAGATAGATAGATAGATAGATAGATAGATAGATAGATTTGTGGGAGCCCCACACCCTACAAAAAACAGTCAACACATACTAGAATGGGGGGGGGGGTCCACGGCATATTCAGCATTGTAATGAGAAGGGGCAAGGAGGGGTCTGAGTACTGCTTCCACTTTGCTTCCCTCTATTTCAAGTATGACCTGCTTCCCTTCCCTTTCTTGAATTTCTCTTCATGCTTCTTTCTCAGTTGGCAAAGACCATCCCTAAAGATCATATTCTCATATTCCTGTCTGCTACCTGGGCATTTTGCATTTTTCCCTGATGGGTACTTCTCTTTATACCATTTTGCTATGAATGATACTGAAATACAGGGTCTCAGGTAGAATATTTGATGGATAAATAATGCAATAAAAATAATAATTGTACACTTGAAAAATGTGAAAGCATTTTTTTCAATGGAAACCCACCAGGAGCAGGAAAAGGTAAATGGATCTGGAAAGTATAAACAATATTCTAGTTCAGTGACAAAGTGTGCCTGAGACTTAAAACACATGTGATGGCAGTAGCTCTGTGCGAGGATCTGCCCCCTTCATATGCAAAGTGGAAGCAGGAAATGGACCTGTTGGAGCAGAGACTGCTGGACCTCGGCTGCCTGCTCTTCTTTCTCCCATAATGGCCCCCAGAACTGGAGTCACAGCTGACTAGAGGAGGGAAGTGGAAGAAAAGAGCCTGGGGAGAAAGGTTGTGGGAGGAAAATGGACTGGTGGGGCAAGGTTCCAGATTTTCCTCTGTGTGTACCTTAAAGTGCACCTTCACCTCTGCTTTATACAGTGGTACCTCGGGTTACAGGGACGCAGGTGGCGCTATGGGTTAAACCACAGAGCCTAGGACTTGCTGATCAGAAGGTCAGCAGTTTGAAACCCCATGACGGGGTGAGCTCCCGTTGCTCGGTCCCTGCTCCTGCCAACCTAGCAGTTCGAAAGCACATCAAAGTGCAAGTAGATAAATAGGTACCGCTCCGGCGGGAAGGTAAACAGCGTTTCCATGCACTGCTCTGGTTCGCCAGAAGCGGCTTAGTCCTGCTGGCCACATGACCCGGAAGCTGTACGCCGGCTCCCTCAGCCAATAAAGCGAGATGAGCGCTGCAACCCCAGAGTCGTCCGCGGCTGGACCTAGTGGTCAGGGGTCCCTTTACCTTTACCTTGGGTTACAGACGCTTCAGGTTACAGACGCTTCAGGTTACAGACTCCACTAACCCAGAAATAGTACCTCAGGTGAAGAACTTTGCTTCAGGATGAGAACAGAAATCGTGCGGCGGCAGTGAGAGGCCCCATTTGCTAAAGTGGTACATCAGGTTAAGAACAGTTTCAGGTTAAGAATGGACCTCCGGAACGATTTAAGTTCTTAACCCGAGGTCCACTGTACTTAGAACTGATCTGTACTGGGTTTGAACAGTTTACTATGGGTTTCCAACATTTCTTCAATGAAAATAGGGACGTCCTAAGGAAAAGCGGGACCTTCTGGGATCAAATAAAAAACTGGGATGGCTTTATTAAATTCAGGGTGTCCCTGGAAAATAGGGACACATGGGTATCTGATTTCATAAAGTCAGCATCAATTAATGATACCCCTAAAATAATTATTTAACTTGGTCTTGAGGTATGCCCTTGTTTCTGGGTTTATCCAACATGCTGTGTCTCTCACTATAAATCTATCAATTCAATAATAGACTTTTTGAAGTATTTGGTCTTCTTTCTGACTCACTACAACACGCAGTATTTTGCTCAAAAGCAAAACAGACATTTCATGATGCGAACAGACCACCTTTTAAATATTGAATAACTTCATTTCCTTCAAATCCTACTCCAGTCTCACCTCTCTTTACAAATAGCTGCTTTGTCAGACTGCTTTGATAGTCTGATGCATCAAAACACTGTATCTCACTTCTCTTCAGCTATCAACAGAGACCACAAAAACCTCTCTGTCTCTCTCCTTTTCTGGAACTATTTGTACACACCAAAAAAGGACACCCTTGAAACGTCTAAGCTATTTCCATTCTCCAGCATTTTAACAACAGCACTTACCAATGTACATGAAATGATACCGCTGGGTGCCATCACTGTGAAATCACTACGTTTCATAGCAACGCCATGGGGGGGGGGTCAACCTATTGTAATTATGTACCAATTTGTCCTGTGTGCTCCATATCCCTAGCAGAACCCTCTGAGATTTGGCTCACACAAGCATCTTCCAGTTGATGGCACCAGTCCTTTCTACTTGGCTACAGCACTAAAAATCCATCAAAACATGGCACTACAACTTGACTATCTCCTGTGTAGCAGTCAATTATGCTCTACAATGGATTTCACTCTGAATTACTGCAAAGGGGGGATTCAGATGAGCATTTCCATAGCAACACTAGTGTCGCCTGGAGGATTTGATACAGAACACTGTTGATGGTGTTGAAGCAGAGAGAAGGGGGGAGATCTTTTCCGTATGGGTGCCATTCCTAAGGGCCAGTGTCACAGTGGATACATTGATAACATAAGTATATATTAAAGCTGCTAGAACGGTTGAAGAGCTTTACAGTAACTTAGGATGTATACTCACAGCAGGTCTACTTTCTATAACTGAGTCAGTACAGACATACGTCATTTTGATCAGATGTGCAATATTCCCTGCAGTACTGATTCTAGGAGAACTGTATCAGCCTGCCTAAGACTTGAATGTTGGGGAGGCCTTTCTTTCTGTCCCATTACCAGGGGAAGTATATTGGCCGGTCACATGGGACAGGATCACCTCCGTGATGGCACCTGCTTTTTTTTTTTTTTAATAAATTTTTTATTGCGTTTCTTTTCATAATTTTGAACATTCCAATACAAAATAGGTCAAATACAAGAAACAATTTTTTGATTTTTCTTAACAAAAGAAAAAGAAAGAAAAAAAGAAAGAAAAAACCATTGTACTTCCTCACACCTTCCAAATCTGCATTCTTTGTAATATCAATGTCAGCAATTTGTTACCTTATTTCAAACCTTGTTACAACTTTCAATTATTATGTATCCATATTCAATATATTGTATCTCAAATTTGATATCTTTAAAATGAACATAATATGTTTGGTTCACCTTGTCCTCTTTTCTCTTTTATCACCTATTTTGCCATTTACTTTATCATATTTGCTAAAGCATAACATTTCCAATAACATGCACTGTCTTAGGATTCATACAACTTATAATATTTTTGCAAATAGTCTTTAAATTTTTTCCAATCCGCCTCAACCGATTCCTCCTCCAAATCTCGGATTCTGCCGGTCATTTCAGCTAACTCCATGTAGTCCATCAACTGCGTCTGCCATTCCTCCAACGTGGGTAAATCTTGTGTCTTCCAGTTCTTTGCGATGAGTATTCTTGCTGCTGTGCTGGCATACATAAACAACGTTCTATCTTTCTTTGACACTTTCTGGTCTACCATGCCCAGCAGGAAGGCCTCTGGATTCTTAGGGAAGGTATACCTAAATACCTTTTTCAATTCATTATAAATCATTTCCCAGAAGGCCTTCACTTTTGGGCAGGTCCACCAGAGATGAAAAAATGTCCCTTCTGCCTCCTTACATTTCCAACATTTATTGTCAGACAGGTGATATATCTTAGCTAACTTGACTGGGGTCATGTACCACCGGTATATCATTTTCATAATGTTTTCTTTCAGGGCAGTACATGCCGTGAATTTTATTCCGGTGTTCCATAACCTTTCCCAGTCTTCAAACATAATGTTATGTCCCACATCCTGTGCCCATTTTATCATGGCAGATTTAACTGTCTCATCCTGTGTATTCATCGCTTCTCGGCCTTTTGGCTAAGATCAAGTGTAGTATCTGTTCTTATCAGCGTGATGGCACCTGCTTGGCACCTGCAAGGCAGCACTTACCGTATGGACATTCTGGCACCAGATTAAAACTTTTTTGCCCAGGTTGCAAGTTCACTACTGTAACTGTTTGTGCTTTTATGTTTTTTATTCTGGATTATTTTACTTGATCTCATTTTTCCTGGCTTGTTGTTTCTGTTTTAAATAATACTACTATCGAATCACGAAGAATTGATGCTTTTGAATTATGGTGCTGGAGGAGACTCTTGAGAGTCCCATGGACTGCAAGAAGATCAAACGCATCCATTCTTAAGGAAATCAGACCTGAGTGCTCACTGGAAGGACAGATCGTGAAGTTGAGGCTCCAATACTTTGGCCACCTCATGAGAAGAGAAGGCTCCCTGGAAAAGACCCTGATGTTGGGAAAGATCAGGAGAAGGGGACGACAGAGGATGAGATGGTTGGATAGTGTTCTCGAAGCTACAAACATGAGCCTGACCAAACTGCGGGAGGCGGTGGAAGACAGAAGTGCCTGGCATGCTCTGGTCCATGGGGTCACGAAGAGTCGGACACGACTAAACGACTAAACAACAACAACATAACTCACCCTGCAATCATTTCATGAAGAGCAGGCAAAGAAAACTTCTGAATGAATGAATAAATGAATGAATGAATGAATGAACATGGTTCTGCTAGTTTTCAGCAAAGGACAGTTTAAACAAATAAGCAAGCAAAAAAAATATTGATTAATATTTATTTGGATAAAATCGCAATGTGTTTGATTATTATTTTTTAATGACAGACTGTCTACTTGCAGAGGAAAGAAGAAGGAATCAGAATACGACTCCAAGGCAAGCACCAAAATTGGGGGACAACTGAGCTCACTCAACAGTAGGAATGCCTGCATACATTTGCACACACCCCATGAGAACTACTGAATTTCAAAATAGGGAGAACTCTTTGCTATAATAAGTATAAGCTGCACTAGCACCCACACAACAATATCTCACAGCAGTGAACATTTCAGTGATGAAAGCACAGGCACGCTATTGAATAACAGAAATAAATATTCACCCTTCATATTTCAACCAACTGAAAATCACCCCCCCCCACCCCCAAAAACGGTAACAAATCATTCTAGGTGGGAGTAGAGTCCACCCTTTTTTGACCCAGGACCCACATGTGGCCCAAGTTATATATTTTTCTTTTTGTCATGAATTTACCTGGTGGTAGTGCTACTACTGCAACTCACCTTAGGTCAGGCCTTAATCCTGTGCAGAGGATCCCAATCCAGGAGCTGAATAAAAATAATTTTGATGGGCTTCCAAAAAGATTACCAGAATTTTCAAATCTACAGGGCATTTTGAGCTTAGGGCTGCTTAACACATTTGGATTTAAGAAATACATGTAAAATATTGCTTCTATGCTTCTAATGAAATTCCAGTCCCAAGATTTAGATTCAGTTTCAGCAAGTGAGGAAATAGGTCATTTGGAAAATACAAATTCCAAACAGCCAGTTGTGTTTGCCTGCACCTAAATTATAAATATTCCTGAATTCTGACCACAATCAATAGACTTGACACAATGGATTTGCACTCATAGTCAGGAAAGCAAATTATTCCATCATTTTATTTTTAAAATTACCACCATAGTGTTTCATAGTATGACTATTCTAGATAAAGTGTCCATACATTATTTGTTGGTCTGTTTCTGTCATAATTACTAGCTTCACCGCCTGGTTTATTTAATAGCCTTAACACCCAAAAAAGAAAAAGAAACTGTGGACAGTACTTCAGTTAAGCTGGATGTGAAGACGATTCATTATTCATTCAAAGCTCAAAAGGATTTAAATAATTTCACTATCCACATGAATTATTTAAAGACAAATGTATTATAGAGAGCTGGAAAAGTTTTGTGAATGAACAGAGTGGCAACCTCAAGCCCATGCCATAGCTGTTTACAAGGATTTATACGGCTGAGTAGTATCACTATAAAATGCCAGATATACTCTGAAAATAAATGTATCTCAGCAGCACTCCCCAGACAGGGGAGTACAGTTTTTCCCCTAATATTTGCCAGTATTTAGTAACCATAATGTTTTGTTCCTAACTAAACATAAATGGAAGTGCACAACAGGCTACAAAAGCTTATTAACACAGATATTAAAGGAAATGTTCAGCAGTAACTAAGGATAACTACTAAGAAGCTGAAGGCAAAGTACAATATTACATACCTATTTGATAATATTAGAGCACACTGCAAAAGCTCCTCAGCCTTGGAAAAGTAGTGTGTGCAGCAGGAGGATTTTGACAGACTTCCACTATCCACTGCTCTGCCTGGTCATTTGTGTCATTCCACCTTTTAAAAGTGGGAGGAGCTGGAGTAAGAGGGTGGAAAATAAGGAGTTCACAACAAATCACTTTGATAATAACTTCTAATGGCAGGAGAATATTTGCAAGCAATGTTGATAAGAATGGAAAGTATTTGCTTTTCTTACATCTAAAAAGTGGAAGTCTGCTATGATATAATATTTGCTGTTTCCAGTAAAATTGCAATCCCCACAAATATAAAAATATTCCTTAAGGAAAATTAACAAGCTTGCCTGACTGCAAGCTGGCATCTCACCTGCTTAATAGTGATCAAGCTATTAAAAAAATCAGATATGAAAAGGCAACAACCAGCTACTGACTGGAGAAGTATCTCATTTAAAAAAATGTATTGGGGGGGAGAGACTCTTAATAGGTGATTAGGTCAGTAACTCTACAAAGCTTAATATTAGAATTAACTCTCAAAGTCCTAGTCTCAATATATTTCGATTAGTTTTGTGGATTGTTGATTTTTTGGGGTTGTGCATGTGTGCTTCGCTGCTTTGACATTTGGAGTGGAATTTAGAATTTACATAAATCATGTAGATTTTATATATGCATCATCTCTACTTGTGCTCAGCTGAATATGAGTAAAACACTCAGCAGGAATTTGTTGGCAGTGTGCATTCATTGACACTGTACCTTTTCTGATGCTACACTCCAAAAGATTTACTCCAAGCCAAAGTTCTGAAGCTCAAAGAAAAATCAAGAGCACTGTGGGTAAAATCATGCAAGTAGAATTATACAAATATTAGTTATTTGATCTAAAAATAAGCAAATGTTATTCAACAACATGGAAAATGCACTCTACAGTATTAGTCATTCTTGTTTGTGACTGAACATGGATTCCTATGAACTTCCTTTGACTCCATCAGCAGGCGTCTTTTTTGATGAGATCCATTATCCGTTATATAGCCTCTTAAGTAATTAAACCCATTTCAAACATCTTAGGTCATAAATGCACAGAAGCTTGATATTTTTAGGTTAAGTGCTATCTGTTGTTTCAAAATGCTATGCGACTAAGCTCAGCTGTGAAATTTTTAATAAGTGAAAGTAGCTATTTTTGTAACAGGTCAAAAAAGGTTGCAGCTCCAACAATTACTTCATTATTGCTATTATTTTGCAACTATAAAAAGGTATAAATAAATAAATAAATAAATAAATAAATAAATAAATAAAGGTAACCCTTGACCATTAGGTCCAGCTGCAGACGACTCTGGGGTTGTGCGCTCATCTCGCTCTATAGGCCGAGGGAGCCGAGCCGACGTTTGTCCGCAGACAGCTTCCAGGTCATGTGGCCAGCATGACTAAGCCTCTTCTGGCGAACCAGAGCAGCACACGGAAACGCTGTTTACCTTCCCGCCGGAGCAGTACCTATTTATCTACTTGTACTGGCGTGCTTTCAAATTGCTAGGTGAGCAGGGACCGAGCAACAGGAGCTCACCCCGTCGCAGGGATTAGAACCACCGACCTTCTGATCGGCAAGCCCTAGGCTATGTGGTTTAGACCACAGCGCCACCAACTATACATTAGTACATAATATTTTAATACTGGTTTTACATTTTCTCTAAAAGTTTTAGCTATTGATGCGTAGTCACAGAAACTCCTTTTAACCCTTGTGTTGGTTCCCTAATGCATCATGAGCACCAAGCAGAGAAGGTGCCGATTTCTGCTATTTTTTTTTCTTCCCAGTTGCAGACTAAAGCTGGGGCACAAAGGGCTGCAGCAGGAAGGCCTTTGTTAATTATCCTCAGTCCTCATAAAATCATAGAAACGTTGAGTTGGAAGATACTCCCAAGGGTATTCCAGCCTCTTGCAATGCGAGAACCACGGCTAACTTATCTGTCACCTTATCTCCTTTCCCATGAAACCTGCTCCCCTGCTGATCCATCTGAACAGGCTTATCATGCTTGATGGCCACAGTATGTAGCATGACAGCGTCCTGTACCTTCCCTTTTTTCTATTTTAATAAATCTAGTCAGAAATCTGAACAGTTTGCTTAAGTTTAGGGGTTTTTAGTAAAGCTGTCAAATAGCATTTCCTAAGTGATTTAAAGGTAAAGGTAAAGGTACCCCTGCCCATATGGGCCAGTCTTGCCAGACTCTAGGGTTGTGCGCCCATCTCACTCTAGAGGCCGGGGGCCAGCGCTGTCCGGAGACACTTCCGGGTCACGTGGCCAGCGTGACAAGCTGCATCTGGCGAGCCAGCGCAGCACACGGAACGCCGTTTACCTTCCCGCTGGTAAGCGGTCCCTATTTATCTACTTGCACCCAGGAGTGCTTTCGAACTGCTAGGTTGGCAGGCGCTGGGACTGAGCGGCGGGAGCGCACCCCGCCGCGGGGATTCAAACCGCCGACCTTTTGATCGGCAAGTCCTAGGCGCTGAGGCTTTTACCCACAGTGGTGTTTAATTTATTTTGGCATTTGCACGTATCCCAAGGTGATTTATAAACACATGAAGCAGCTTTTAAAAAGGGGGGGGGGTTATATATATATATATATATATGTTGTTGTTTAGTCGTTTAGTCGTGTCCGACTCTTCGTGACCCCATGGACCAGAGCACGCCAGGCACCTCTGTCCTCCACTACCTCCCGCAGTTTGGTGAAACTCATGCTGGTAACCTCGAAAACATATATATATATAATTTAAATACAAAATCAGCATTGAAAGCAAAGACCTTTTCATCCAGTTATGAAGCTTGTCAATTGTTTCCCAAAGGCAGGTAGGTGCTGTTTGACCAAAAAAGCAAAATAAAAGAGAGGGGGAAGCGAACAAAAAGCCCTACTCAGAGTTACTGGGACTTAATGAGAAACTCCTTTATATATAGATCAGTATTTATTTTATTTATTTATTTCATAAAATTTAAAAACCACAAAGCGATTTACAGAAGCAGGATGCCTTTATTTGCCCATGAATGAGGAACTGGAGAGGTCTGTCCTTGGTAATAAATGGGAGCAGGATAGGAGAAGGGAGCTAGCTCTTGTTCCAACTCATTGTATTCAAGTTATCCCATCATCTCCTACCAGTCGTAGGCTGTTGCTGTTTCATTCTAGACTGATTTCACATAAAATTGCTATGATTCATGATTTGATCTTGGACTAGGGTGTCAGACTGCTGCACCGTGGAGACCAGGTTAGATGAGGTGGTGCCCTGCTTCTGGCCAAATACCATATTTTTCGCCCTATAGGACGCACTTTTTCCTCTCCAAAAATGAAGGGGAAATGTGTGTGCGTCCTATGGGGCAAATGCAGGCTTTCGCTGAAGCCTGGAGAGCGAGAGGGGTAGGTGTGCACTGACCCCTCTCGCTCTCCAGGCTTCAGGAAGCTATCTGCAAACCTTGGGAGAGCTGCACGACTTTGGGGAGAGGTGCCTGCACCCAAAGCCTGGGGGCGCGCTGAGCTCAGCGCCCCCAGGCTTCAGGCTTAGCGCAGCTCTCTGCAAGCCGTGGGAGGGCTGCACAAAGTCGAGCGGCTCTCCCACAGCTTGGGGAGAGGTGCCTGCACCTGAAGCCTGGAGGGGCGCTGAGCTCAGCGCCCTCCCCCCCAGGCTTCAGGCTTAGCACAGCTCTCTGCAAACCGTGGGAGGGCTGCGTGACTTCGCGCAGCTCTCCCACGGCTAGCAGATAGCAGCCTGTTCTGGGGGCTGGGGTCGGGGGAAGCTCGGGCTTCCCCCGCCCCAGCCCCGCACCTGGGGGGGAAATAATTTTTTCCCCTTTATTTCCCCCCCCCCCAAAAAAAAACTAGGTGCGCCCTATGGGGCAAAAAATACGGTAAGTGCAGCATCAACATCAAGAAGGCATGTAGAGATGTAAAGACGGGGAAGGTACATTTTACCATATGTGGTGGGATTGCAAGATCATAAAAAAATTGGGAAATGATATACAATGAACTGAAAAAAATGTTTAAAATAACCTTTGTTTAAAAACTGGAAGCCTTTCTGTTGGGTATTTTAGGACAAGAATTGCCGAAAGAAAATTGGACATTATTTATGTATGCTACAACAGCAGCAAGAATTTTAATAGTACAGAATTGGAAGACTGGAGAAATACCATCAAAAAAAAAAATATCAAGAAAAGCTGATGAACTATGCAGAGTTAGCAAAGTTAACGGATAAACTGTGTGAAAAGGACAATAGTCACTTTGGAAAAGAATGGGAACCTTTTACAACTTACAGTATTTGCAGAAACAAAAAAAATGGACTCGTTGGCAGGATTTAAATAAACATTTGTAATTTTATTTACAGAGAACAAGAAATATAACAGGTGATAACATAGTATTGGGGACGCGGGTGGCGCTGTGGGTTAAAGCCTCAGCGCCTAGGACTTGCCGATCGAAAGGTCGGCGGTTCGAATCCCCGCGGCAGGGTGCGCTCCCGTCGTTCGGTCCCAGCGCCTGCCAACCTAGCATTTCGAAAGCACCTTCGGGTGCAAGTAGATAAATAGGGACCGCTTACTAGCGGGAAGGTAAACGGCATTCCGTGTGCTGCGCTGGCTCGCCAGATGCAGCTTTGTCACGCTGGCCACGTGACCCGGAAGTGTCTTCGGACAGCGCTGGCCCCCGGCCTCTTAAGTGAGATGGGCGCACAACCCCAGAGTCTGTCAAGACTGGCCCGTACGGGCAGGGGTACCTTTACCTTTACCTTTAACATAGTATTATGTACAAACAGCAGAATGTAACATTTGATGTAATAAACCAGAAATGGAAGTTGGGGGAAGTCACGGGGGGGGGGGGGGTTGGAAAATGAATGTTAAGTAATGATATTGGATATTTGTTATGAGAAAAGAAAATCAATAAAAATTATTTTTAAAAGGGGTGGGGAGAAGGCATGCAGAGAAGCAGCGATTCCAAAAAGGATTCCATTCCCTTTGCCGAGCAACCTATGTGCCCTTTGACCCATGGGGACACTTGGTGCTGGAAACTGGGGATAGGACAGGGACTAGTTTTGACTCAATTGACTGAGGTACTCTCACTCAAGCTTGGTGTTAAGAACAAGAAACGGAGTGAATCTATTATTATTCATGGTGGCAAGGGTCCTCACGGCCCAGTAAAAGAACAGAGGCGCCATTGGTTATTAAGTGGGAAGTCAGGAGATGCTCTTGGATATTAAGCTGATGTATTCTGTTAGGGTGAGAGAAATAAATATTGTAAAAGGATGAAACACCTTGATAGATTTTTACAGTACAATAGTAAGAACTCTAAATTAGAATTGGATTGATCTGATGAATGATTAATATCTCAAAATGCTTAGAAAAGCTAAATTATCAGGTCTCAATGCAACTTTAACAAGTTTTAACTTTTGTTATGGTACATTGGGCCAGAGACTTTGGATATAATATACAACTTAATGATTGGACAAAACTCTGGAATGAAAGGTTAAAATTTACGGCATGTACTGCGTTAAAGGAAAATGTTATGAAAATGGTATATAGATGGTATATTACACCTGTAAAACTTGCAAAAATGTATAAAACATGTAATAAGTGTTGGAAATGTAAAGAAAAAGAAGGGACATTTTGTCATATGTGGTGGGAATGTAAGAAGGTGAAAGGCTTCTGGGAAATGATATATAATGAATTGAAAAAGATGTTGAAATATACATTTGTTAAGAAACCAGAGGCTTTTCTATTAGGAATAGTAGGAAATGAAATAAACAGAAAGGACTGTAAACTTTTCCAATACGCAGTAACAGTGGCGAGAATACTACTGGCCCAAAAATGGAAACAGGAAGAATTACCGACGGTTGAAGAATGGAGAATGAAATTAATGGACTTTGCAGAACTTGACAAAGGAACTGGGAAGATTCGATATTTACGAGACCATAGGTTCATCGAGGACTGGGGGAAATTCGCAGATTATCTGAAAAGTACATGTGATGAACAGACAACGCTTGTGGGTTTTCAAGAAGTTCTGTGAAAGTATGAGGAATATTGTAAAAAAGGGAACAGGACTCGGGAGGGTTTGTTAAAAGGCAATATTAAAATTAGGGAATGCGCAAACAAAAAAAATTAAAACGGGAGATTGGCAGAGGAACTGAGGGAAGTCCAAAAGAAGAATGTGTGAAAAATTGTGATATGGTTTTATAAAGTTGTATTTGAAAATCAATAAAAAATATTATTTTTTAAAAAAGTTTTAACTTTTTTTAAAAAAATAAATCTTGATAGATGTTTACAGTGGACCCTGGCGGTATCCAGTGGAGCCGAGTGGTGGGAGAGACAAACTGAAACACCTCTTCACACATCACATAGTTAAACTGTGGAATTACCTCATATGCTGATGGTAACCATAGGCAGCCTTTAAATGGGATTAGATAAATGTCTTCATGTGCTGCGCATGGACTTCCAATGGTCATCTGGCTGTCCACCAGGGAAATAGGATGTGGGACTGGTTACATGCCCTCCAACATTTCTCTGATGAAATAGGGATGGCATTATTATTATTATTATTATTATTATTATTATTATTTACTATTTATACCCTGCCCATCTGACTGGGTTGCCCCAACCACTCTGGGCGGCTTCCACATGTATAAAAACTTCCCTTCAGCCAGCTTGGGGGTTGGATAACCCCATACCCTCCAACATATGGTTCTATGAGTCTATTATTTC
The DNA here is from genome assembly GCF_964188315.1 of Podarcis muralis. Classification (NCBI taxonomy): domain Eukaryota; kingdom Metazoa; phylum Chordata; class Lepidosauria; order Squamata; family Lacertidae; genus Podarcis; species Podarcis muralis. Next base: position 130,802,518 of record NC_135655.1, read on the forward strand.
TCTGATGAAAATAGGAATGTCCTAAGGAAAACCATGAAATCAGAAGCCAGGCTGGCTTCTGTAAATCTGGGACTGTCCCTGGAAAATGGGGGTAATTGTAGGGTCTGTGGTTAGGCCAGGGGTCTGCAACCTTTAAGACAAAAAGAGCCACTTGGACCCGTTTCCGAAGAAAAAACAACAACTGGGAGCCGCAAAACCATTGCGACAATTAAAACAAATATATCTCTGGAGCCGCGATCTGACAGCGGGCGGGAAGGTGACGTTGGAACGGTGCATGACTAACGCACGCACCGCCCCCATGCGACGTCACAGCCAGTACAGCGCCCGCCACAGTGAGGAGTGTTGGGGCGCACAATGCGCCTCCTCCCCTCGCTAGTATCCACCCCGGAGCCGCGGCAAAGATGTAAAAGAGCCACATGCGGCTCCGGAGCCGCAGGTTGCAGACCCCTGGGTTAGGCTTTTGGTGCAATCCAGTAGAGCTCTTCTCATTAGATTTAATTTTTACTTAATTTTTCTCTGTTACATAATGTGAAGGAAACAATGTAGTTTGATATATTTGTTGTCATTGTTAAATATAAAAAGTGGCCATGGCTCAGACTAATGGTGCGTCTAGTTCACATCCTGTTTCCCACATTGACCCATCAATGCCTACAGGAAGCCCGTGAGCAAGACAGGAGGGCAGTCATAACATCTCAGGTTGTCCTCCTGCTGCTCAGCAACTTCTCCTCAGTAGCATATTGCCTCTGAACCTGGAACCTCTAGGTACCCATCATTTATTATTAGTAGACATTAATGATGTTGCCCTCAATGGACTTCAAGAACCCTGGTGAAGCTGCCTTATCAGGTGCAGCGCAGGAGCTCCTAATTGCCATAACCATTGTGTGCCTGTTCCAAATACATATCACAACACGCTGCTGTTCATACAGTAGGCTTGGTGTTCTCTATAGTGCATAAAGAAAGAGAATTGTGGGTGAGGAATCTGCCTTGACTCCTTTCTCATGGGCAGATAATTTCCTGGTGAAGCTTGGGTTATTGAAGACTGATGTTTCTGCAGGCTACGGTGCTGCACATCCCGTTTCACCGCCTAACGTGAAATAGGAAAATGCTGTTGTCGTCTCCCCAAGCTTCCCTTACTTGAGTTGTGTGGCCGCACACACAAAGTGGCGGCCACAATGGCAGCAACGACAAGAACTCACAGAGTGCACAAGGTCTTGCCAGAAACCCCCACCACTGTTGGCACTGATTTTACGCTGGTGGGCTTCCACCGCCGGAGGCAGCTGCCTCGACTCACCTCTTGTTTGTTTGTTTGTTTGTTTGTTTGTTTGTTTATGGTAATTATTAAATTTCTATACCGCCCTTCACCTGAGGATCACAGGGCGGTTTACAATATAAAAACACACAAAAATATAACATGCACGCCATGGCCCTGCTGCAGGTTTTTAGTATGAAGAATGCCCTCAGCTGTGATACTGAGTGGTGGGAAAAGACACAACACAATTCTGAATTGTAGTAATCTTGTTTCCGAGATCAGAGACGTATTACCTCAGCAGTGTTGGTGCTGACCTTGAAAGCCCTAAACGGCCTCAGCCCAGTATACCTGAAGGAGCGTCTCCACCCCCATCGTTCAGCCCGGACACTGAGGTCCAGCTCCGAGGGCCTTTTGGCAGTTCCCTCACAGCAAGAAGCGAAGTTGCAGGGAACCAGGCAGAGGGCCTTCTCAGTGGTGGCTCCCGCCCTGTGGAATGTTCTCCCATCAGATGTCAAGGAGATAAACAACTATATGACGTTTAGAAGACATTTGAAGGCAGCCCTGTTTAGGGAAGTTTTTAATGACTGGTGTTTTAATGTACTTTTAATCTTTTGTTGGAAGCCGCCCAGAGTGACTGGGGAAGCCCAGCCAGATGGGTGGGGTATAAATAATGAATTATTATTATTATTATTATTATTATTATTATTATTATTATTATTATTCAACAACCTTCTCTGGATTCAGTGGTGAACATCTCAGTTCAAAACGGAGGCAAAAGGTTTTAAAGGGAAACTCAGTGAGAAAAGCCTAGATTAAGGGTTAAGAAAGTTGACAATATTAAAATATTCCAAATGGTGTCATTTATTCATTTCATATACTGGGATTTCTCGGGGGGGGGGGTTAGGGTTAGGGACCCAGAAAAAATTCTGGGGAACCAAGAAAAAATTCACTGACATCAAAAATAAGGAAGAATTTTCTAACAGTAGAAGCAGAAATTCACCACCAAAACGAGTTGACTATTATATGAAACTACTGAATGTTCTTCCTTGGAAATTTTCAAGACAAGTTTGGAAGTTTAGCAAGGTGGTGTATCTCGGGAATGCTTCAGGTACAAGATATTTTGTCTCAGATCAGGAAGTGGTACGTGTGTGTACATGTTCCACTGGGTCACAACATTGATGAGACACGATTTGAGAAGAATGTTTCTCAACTTTCAATGTGGATTTATGGTAAACAATTAATACCACATTGCCTACCAACCCTCTTTTTTTAGCATGCCATTTCATATTGATTTTCTAAATTGGCTCTCCATTATCACACATTAAAAATGAGTCCAATCACCTTTGGAAAAGTGCTTGTGCTACAACACAGCAATGCAGAAACATAAGGCCAGCAATTTTCCATCACTTGAAAGGTGATTAGAAACCTAAAAATAAGTTTTGGACCCTTGAGGTCAAATACAAATGACTAAAATATTCAATAAGCCTTTCTCCACCCCGCTGTCTGCCTTCCTTTGCTACTTTAATCACGTAGCACCATTCTCCCAAGCCATCAATAACTTTCTCAGTTCTTTATAGAATCATAGAAATGTAGAGCTGGAAGGTACCCCAAGGGTCATCTAGTCCAACCCCCAGCAATGCAGGAATCTCAGCTAAAGCATTCCTGACAGATGGACATCTAACTTCTGCTTAAAAACCTCCAAGGAAGGAGAACCCACCATGTTCCAAGGAAGTCTGTTCCACTGTTGAACAGTTATTACTGTCAGAAAATTCTTGCTAATGTTTAGTTGGAATCTCCTTGAAGCCACTGGTTCTGGTCCTACTCTCCAGAGCAGGAGAAAACAAGCTTGGTCCATCCTCCATGGGACAGCCCTTTAGATATCAGAGGATGGCTATGGTGGCGCTGTGGGTTAAACCACAGAGCCTAGGACTTGCCGATCAGAAGGTTGGCGGTTCAAATCCCCGTGACGGGGTGAGCTTCCGTTTCTCGGTCCCAGCTCCTGCCAACCTAGCAGTTCGAAAGCGCGTCAAAGTGCAAGTAGATAAATAGGTAGCACTCCGGTGGGAAGGTAAACAGCATTTCCATGCGCTGCTCTGGTTTGCCAGAAGCGGCTTAGTCATGCTGGCCACATGACCCGGAAGCTGTACGCCGGCTCCCTCGGCCAATAAAGCGAGATGAGTGCCGCAACCCCAGAGTCGGCCACGACTGAACCTAATGGTCAAGGGTCCCTTTACCTTTACCTATCCTATCTCCTCTCATACTCCTCTTCTCCAGGTTAAACATACTCAGCTCCCTCAAAGATAAGGCTTGGCTTCCAGACCCTTGATCATCTTGGTTGCCCTCCTCTGCACACATTCTGCTTGTCAATATCATTCTAAAAATTTGGCTCCCAGAACAGGACACAGTATTCCAGGTGTGGTCTGACCAAGGCAAAATAGAGCGGAGTGATTCCTTCCCTTGATTTGGAGTCTATATTTCTGTTGATGCAGCCTAAAATAGTGTAAGCTTTTTTCTTTTACTGCTACATCACACTGCTGACTCATGTTAAGCTTGTGGTCTGCTAAGACCCCCAGATCCTTTTCACATGTACCACATGCACCCCAGGTGTTCCCCCATCTTATATTTGTTCATTTGGTTCTTCCTGCCTAAGTGTAGAACCTGTTCCTATTGTCCCTACTGAAATTCATTTTGTTATTTTGGACCCAGTTCTCCAATCTACTAAGGTCATTTTGAATCCATATTCTGTCTTCTGCAGCATTGGTGTCTCCCCCCCCCCCCCCGCCGCTTGTTGTCACCTGAAAATTTGATTAGCATTCCTTCAATTCCTTCATTCATGTTGTTTATAAAGATGTTGAACAACAACGGGTCCAGGACAGAAACCCCTGGCACCCCACTTGTCACTTTTTTCCAGGGTGATGAGGAACTGTTATTGAGCGCTCTTTGGGTTTGATCAGGAAGGAATTTAGAAGGGTATATTTTAAAGGTCTATCAAATCGTGTCCTCCCTAAAAGAGGGCATGTGTTGCAGTGAGACCTGGAGACCTCCTCTGTTGTGGGAGGGTAAGATTGGTCAGCCACAACACCCGATTGGTAGGCCCCTCGATATTGGGTTCAATCTGGCCAATGGGGCGCAGTCCAAACGGATCGAGGGACCTATATATACCCATGCACGTGACCCAGAGCTTCCTCTTTCGGCAGTCAAACCTCGGTTCTTGAATGGCTCCGTTTTCAAACGTTTCGGCTCCCGAACACCAAAAACCCAGAAGTAAATGCTCCGGTTTTCAAAAGTTTCTTGGAACCTGAATGCCCGACGCAGCTTCCGCTTGAGTGCAAGAAGCTCTTGCAACCAATTGGAAGCCATGCCTTGGTTTTCAAACATTTCGGAAGTCAAACAGCCTTCCAGAATGGATTACGTTCGACAACTGAGGTTTCACTGTATATCAAAATGCTGCTTGAGACAGCAAAATTACAATTTAAGAGGCAGCATCTCACATAATACATACACATGCTGATCAAAAGAATAGCAGAAATACCTATTTTCAAAAAAGTTTGTAGAAAAGTGAGTATGGCAATTTTGCCACAGAAACCTGCACTAAATAGCAAGGCAGAAATGGTTAGGGAAGAATATACCTGTCCTTCAGTTCATGTATGTTGGTCCTTGAGAGCACTGGGCAAGTTCTATTGGAGCTAGCAGAGCCAACTGACTACTCAAATATCTGAGGTTTCAATAATACTCTTAGCTAACGCCTTCTAGTAGGGAAGGGGGCGGGGGCTTGAGATGAGCAATTCCTGTCTTTCTCCCAGAGTTCCTGCCCATTTTAAAGAAAGTCATCCTAGTGGGCTGTGACTGAATTGTCTGCTCTCTGTCTCACCATTCTCTGGATGCCCCTCATTCAGGAATTTGAATAGATTATACCTGGCAACTAAATTTGCTTGTGTTGACCTTTACAAGGACCTTTGAGGTATTTCTTGAATGCCTTCAGGACACATTTTGAGATGAGGATGGTATCAGGTTTGCACCAAGGTCAAACAAGGTTCATGATGGAGAATCTCATGTCACATTTAAATTATGTCAACCTTTATGCAGTGGTTCCGCTCCTTCCTCCTGGACCGTGTCCAGAAAGTGGTGTTGGGGGGTGAGTGTTCAGACCTCTGTGCTCTCACTTGTGGGGTGCCTCAGGGTTTCATCCTCTCCCCCATCTATATGAAGCCACGGGGAGAGATCACCAGGAGTATGGACTGGGTGTTCATCAGTATGTGGATGATACCCAGCTCTTCCTCTCTTTCAAATCAGAACCAGTGAAGATGGTGAATGTCCTGTGTGAGTGCCTGGAGGCAGTTGGAGGATGGATGGTGGCTAAGAGATTGAGGTTGAATCCTGCTTCAGTGTCCTTCCTTTTTCATAGAATTGTAGAGTTAGAAGGGATCGTGAGGGTCACCGAGTCCAATCCCCTGCAAGGCAGCAATCAGGTAAATTTCAGGGCCCCTGGGGTGGGGAGGTGTAATAGGCAAAGGCAGGCACAACTTTCAGCCAAGTAGGCTCTGCCTGACAGGGGTGCTCACTTTTCCAAGTGACCCTATTCAATTTATTTCAACATCCCTAAAAGCTATATTGCTGCATTTGCAATTACGCCCCTCAATTAAGCTTCCATAATGTGGGCACGAAAGTGCCAGGTTTTGGACTGAGCTAGATATCACTTTGAGCTGCTTCTTGCACTGAAGGAGTCCAGGTGACACCTCCATTTGTGCAAAACAAGACCTAGTGGACATCAACCTCTGTGATGGCCAATCCTCTCCGGTATTACCCAAATCAGAGAAGTGTGCAAAAGGATGACAAATATTTCATAAAAATTCCTTGGGTATTCAACATCTGTGTCAAAAGCTGAAGATTTAATCTCCAGCAAATGAGCGAACAACTTAAACTATCATGGAGAATAAAAGGATGCAGCAGCCCACCTTCTGTCATCCAGAATGCTGCTAGAAGGAGTCACCATCCAAGTGCAAGGAAATACTGCCACCAACTGGTCAGATGGATGTCAGTAACCTACTTTTCATCTTTACCTGGAACAACCAGATGATATACAAAGATGTTGCAACTTAAAAACTGTACTGAAATCATGAGGGCCCATGTACCCAAACTGCCAACACAAACAAACCTTGCATTGGGAAGTATTTGTTTAAATGTCCAAGTCACTTTCAAATGACCACTTTGCAACATGTGCTTTTGAATTAGAAAACAAGTGACCATCCATCCTTCCAAAGACAATGGAAATTGGTTGCAGCATTTTTCATTGAAGACGTTGCAGGTAAGTAAACTTGTACTTGAACTCAGCACTGAACTGTGCTATATGGCTGTATGGAATCATAAAGATAGTCTACTATCTTTGATACCATTGACCATAACATCCTTCTGGACCGTCTAGAGGGGCTGGGAGCTGGGGGCACTGTTATACAGTGGTTCCGCTCCTTCCTCCTGTGCCGTTTCCAGAAATGGATGGTGGGGGATGAGTGTTCAGACCCCTGGGCTCTCACTTGTGGGGTGCCTCAGGGTTCCGTCCTCTCCCCCATGCTTTTTGAAATCTATATGAAGCCGCTGGGAGAGATCATCAGAGGGTTTGGGCTGGGTGTTCATCAGTATGTGGATGATACCCAGCTGTACCTCTCCTTCAAATCAGAACCAGTGAATGTCCTGACTGGAGGCAGTTGGAGGATGGATGGTGGCTAACAGATTGAGGTTGAATCCTGACAAGGCAGAAGTACTGCTTTTGGGGGGCAGGGGGCAGGTGGGTATGGGGGACTCACTGGTCCCGAATGGTGTGACTGTACCCCTGAAGAACCAGGTGCAAGGCCTGGGAATCATTTTGGACTCACAGCTGCCCATGGAGGTGCAGGTCAATTCTGTGTCCAGGGCAGCTGTCTACCAGCTTCATCTGGTACGCAGGCTAAGACCCTACCCGTCTGTGGACTGTCTCGCTAGAGTGGTGCATGCTCTGGTTAATTCCCACTTAGATACAGTGGTGCCCCGCAAGACGAATGCCTCGCAAGACGGAAAACCCGCTAGACGAAAGGGTTTTCCGTTTACGATGCACTTCGCAAGACGAATTTCCCTATGGGCTTGCTTCGCAAGACGAAAACGTCTTGCAAGTATCACCATTTTTTTTCACTCCCCCCCCCTTTTTCTAAGCCGCTAAGCCGCTAATAGCCTTTTAGCAGCCAAGCCGCCAAGCCTTTAATAGCCGCTAAACCGCTAATAGTGCTAATCCACTTAGCCGCTAATGGGGTTGCTTCGCAAGACGAAAAAACTGCTAGACGAAGAGAATCACGGAACAGATTCTTTTCGTCTTGCGAGGCACCACTGTACTGCAATGCGTTCTATGTGGGGCTACCTTTGAAGGTGACCCGGACACTACAACTAATCCAGAATGCAGCTGCTAGACTGGTGACTGGAAGCGGCCGTCGAGACCACATAACACCGGTCTTGAAAGACCTACATTGGCTCCCAGTACGTTTCCAAGCACAATTCAAAGTGTTGGTGCTGACCTTTAAAGTCCTAAACAGCCTCGGCCCAGTATACCTGAAGGAGCGTCTCCACCCCCATCATTCTGCCCAGACACTGAGGTCCAGCGCTGGAGGCCTTCTGGCGGTTCCCTCATTGCAAGAGGCCAAGTTACAGGGAACCAGGCAGAGGGCCTTTTCAGTAGTGGCACCCGCCCTGTGGAATGCCCTCCCATCAGGTGTAAAGGAAATAAACAACTATCGGGCTTTTAGAAGACATCTGAAGGCAGCCCTGTTCAGGGAAGTTTTTTATTTTGATTTTTTTTTTGCTTTTAATATTATTATTAATATTCTGTTGGGAGCTGCCCAGGGTGGCTGGGGAGGCCCAACCAGATGGGTAGGGTATAAATAAATTATTATTATTATTATTATTATTATTATTATTATTATTATTATTACTACTACTACTACTACTAGAGGTAGTATTTAGTAACCTAGCACATGGTCAAGGAAGTGAGGAGGTGGTGAAGTGGTTCAAGTGGAACACCCGGCTGAATCCTGGCATATTACTTCTACGATGGGTGTTTACAACCAGCAAGAGTTCTTAAACATTCAAACATGGAGGAAAGCAAAATAGCAGGTCTTTTTCAGGGGTTTAAACAGGAGTTATATTTTTAAAACTTAACTTCCCATTCCATTTGTATCTACAATGCATACCCTCCAAAATTTATCTGATTAAAATAGGGACGTCCCACTCCATAATGATATTTTTACTATTTATACCCCACACATCTTACTGGGTTGCCCCAACTTCCAACATATATAAAAACATAATAAAACATTAAACATTAAAAAAAATATTCTCTATACAGAATTGCCTTCAGACAGCTTGGGAGCTGAATGACTCCATACCCTCCAACATTTCTCTAATGAAAATAGGGACGTCCTAAGGAAAAGCGGGACATTCTGGGATAAAATCAGAAACCAGGACGGCTTCTCTAAATCAGGGATGTCCCTGGAAAATAGGGACACTTGGAGGGTCTGTACAATGCCATCATTTTATCAATAGAAAGAACATGATAAAGGAGACTACCTACTCGGAGGTCTGGGATCCTTTCAGCTTTTAGTGAAATATACTACCTAAAGAATATACTTTGAAACTAATTTAAATAATATTTCATGCATCCATGTTATCCTTATAGAAATAATGGTGGCACACAACCTACATAGGTCTATGCTTGTGAAGAAACTTTTGGGTCCCAAATGGAGGAAGAAGTACAGACTCAATGTTTTAGTGCCAGATTATCTGTTGCAGCATGCATAAATGAAATGAAGGTGATTAACCAGTGAAGCTTCAATATATGCTTCTCTCGTGGATCAAATCCAACAACCGTGGACAGTTCAAGAATTTCCATTCCTAAATTGACACTTCAGGGTTTTGCCAACTCAGGAAAGGTTTTTCTCCCATGCTTGCTCATCCCAGACAAAATTGGTGTTGCTAGACTATGAAAAGATCCTAGGTATCCCACAAGGAAGCAAAGGCTGCAGAGGCAACAGACTAGTTCAGTGGTACAGCACGCTTGCATGCAGAAGGTTTCAGGTTTAATCCCCAGCCAGCATCTCCAGGTGGAGCCATGAATGCCCCTGTCTGAAACCCAGAAGAGATCCTGCTACTCACTGTGCACAATACTGAGTTTGATGAACCAATTATCTGACTCTGTGGAAGGCAAACTCATGTGATGTTCCTAGGAGGGTGTGGGACATTTCAATGATGAAGTTCAGTCAGCCAGGAAATGCATTTAAACTGTAATCCTAGACTTGTTTACCTGGGAGTTGGCATTTGAGTACAATTGCATAGAATTGCATTGTTAATGTTCCTGAGGCCTGGTTGACAGGAATAGGCTGGCCAAGCACAAATGCATCTATTTATACTGCTGAGCCACGTGAGTTTCAAAAATGGTGTAGTGAGTCTTAGTTCTACTGTTACCTTTATAGTTAACAGGTTGCTAGCCTAACGTCACAGAACTGGGAGCAAGCCCCACTTAGTTCAATAAGGCTTACATCTGAGTAGACATGGTTAAAGCAGCAATCTCATTTATTTTGCTATTCTCTTACTGTGCTTTTCCATCTTATTGCCTGATAGGCGATTACTGTACTTTTGTTATTGCACATGGAATGGAATGAATACAATGCGCTGTTGTTACAAAAACAACCAGTCTATTGTGCTGTACATTCTCATTACCAGCCTGGCCTTGCAAAATATTTAAATAAAAACAATGTTGCTGTTTTTGAACAACCTGAACTGCAGAAAATGAAAAATTCAGGCAAACTCAGAAAACAACTTGGGAATTATAATCTTCTCACATGGAACTGAGGTGATGCAGAACAGCCATTAGGAAGCAACAGACCACCATTCTTTTGAGTGTAGGTGTGTTGGGGGGTGATATTCTACACAGCAAAAAGCTTACCTTTTACATTTTACATTTACATTTACAGAAAATGACTGTGAAAAGATTTAACATTTCAATACCAAAAAAATCCTTAAAATATTATTGCTTTCTAATATGATTAAAAAACCCAGAATATTTTTTACTGTGTTTCAGTAAATTCACACTGGCAGCTTGAGCTCTGGCAGGGGGAAAGAAAGAAGGAAGCATTTCAGAGATGTTTACAGCACAATCCTGAGAAGGTTTACTAAAAATAAATCCCACTATGCTCAGGGGGGCTTACTTCGATGTAAGTGTGCATAGGATTTTATCCAAGTTTGTTCATTTAAATGTCTTCCAGGCACCTGATCTGAATTGTAATTCTCTCTCCAGAGTCAGATGACAGAAATGAGAGATAGAGCTGGATGTCATCCACATATAAATTACATCCCTGCCCAAAATTCTGGATGCTGTCACATTGATCCACTATTAAACATTGACAGGGTAATACACATACCCTCCAAGTGCTACAATTTGGCTGGGACAATCACAGGAAAACATGAGCTGTCACGGATTTTTACCTTTGTCCCCAATGTCCCAAATTGCATTTCACTCTACACTTTACTCTCTCTGTGACCACTTTTTTATCTCTATGGGCTCCACAGGCTTAGGAGGGAACGCCATCCTACTCAGCAATGAGGCTTACTTCCACGTAAGTGTGCAGGGCTTCTGTGGGGGGCAAGTGGGAAACAGTGTTGTTGTTATTGTGCATGTGGAGGGGGAGACCTGGCAAGAAATGTCCCGATTTCTTCTTGGGAAATGTTCGAGCATATGAATACATTCAGTGGGACCTACCGGAAAGTTACAAAATTGTTTGCAAGGTTTGTGGAATGCTGCTTCTTCGGGGGGGGGGAGAATGGTGAGGCATTTGGAGACATGCTAAAAAAAAAGAAAGACGCCCCAGCATGGGCTGCGGCATAATTTCAGAAATATCAGAAAGGTAATTTTAGATTTTAAAGGCAACCTTTCCTTTCCTAAGGGATGCGGGTGGTGCTGTGGGTAAAACCTCAGCGCCTAGGACTTGCCGATTGCATGGTCAGTGGTTCGAATCCCCGCAGCGGGGTGCACTCCCGCTGCTCGGTCCCAGCGCCTGCCAACCTAGCAGTTAGAAAGCACCCCTAAGTGCAAGTAGACAAATAGGGACCGCTTACCAGCGGGAAGGTAAACGGCGTTCCGTGTGCTGCGCTGGCTCGCCAGATGCAGCTTTGTCACGCTGGCCACATGACCCGGAAGTGTCTGCGGACAGCGCTGGCTCCCGGCCTATAGAGTGAGATGAGCGCACAACCCTAGAGTCTGGCAAGACTGGCCCGTACGGGCAGGGGTACCTTTACCTTTACCTTTTTTCCTTTCCTAACCTATGGGAGGGGGTTGCAGTGTGTAGGTGGGAGCAGACCCATGTTGCAAGTTTGTACTGGGCCCTGAAAACAGATGCCTGGGCACTGAGAGGCGCAGTGACCTCTTCCATCGTGTTGGTGCAGAATGCAGCTGCCATTTGGGATCAGTCCTTAAACTGCACCTGTAGTAATAATAAACAACTATCTGACTTTTAGAAGACATCTGAAGGCAGCCCTGTTTAGGGAAGTTTTTAATGTCTGATGTTTTATTGTATTTTTAATATTTTGTTGGAAGCCGCCCAGAGTGACTGCGGAAACCCAGCCAGATGGGCGGGGTATAAATAATAAATTAGTAATACAGTGGTACCTTGGGTTATGAACTTAATTCGTTCCGGAGGTTTATTCTTAACCTGAAACTGTTCTTAACCTGAGACACCACTTTAGCTAATGGAGCCTCCCGCTGCCGCCACGCTGCCAGAGCACGATTTCTGTTCTCATCCTGAAGCAAATTTCTTAACGCGAGGTACTATTTCTGGGTTAGCAGAGTCTGTAACCTGAAGTGTCTGTAACCCGAGGTACCACTGTTGTTGTAGTAGTAGTAGTATTTCTGCCCAAAATTGAGCTGAAAGTCTTAGATGAAGGGTGGATGCAAGCATACAAATATAAATAAACAAATACCAGTGAATTAATAAACAAGCAACCCTGCGTGGTAGGTCAGTTTTATCATCTCTAGTACCTTTCTTGGGTTCAAAAATGAGATGCTGTTACTCATATCTTGATAAAAGTACTGTTCGTGTCAGCACAAAATGGGCTGATGGAAAAGCTGTGCCTGTACTCTGTTCTGGTGAGTACTGTCACACACAAAAGCTCTGATCATCTCCACAGTGCAGACAGGGGGATGAGAGAGCATCCTAGTGTCCCTAGCCTCTCACTCTGGCTGTGCTGCTCCAGTTCCAATTACACAGTAGGAAGATTTTCTGCTCTGTTGTGCTAGTTGAGGACTCGGAGCCTGAGGCCAGCTTGCCTCTTTGCTTGGCATATTTTCCAACCTCCCCAGGCCCACCTTTTTTTTTAAATACCCATGCAGCCATGCCTGTTATAAGGGTTACTGAAGACAACTTAATTAATACAAGTTAATATAAACCAATGTATCTTTGGTTTTAAATAATGCTTTTGTACTTTTCACATATTGCCACTAAAGTCCTTGACTAATTAAGATGGTTTGAGTGTACTATTTACATGATTGCTAAGCAAGGGGTTTGTCTCTATAGCAACCACTGTATGAAAAAGCCTCCTTCCCTAGTAAAATTAATCCTCTGGGATTCAGATGCTGTACTGGGAATATAACAAAGACATTATTTTATGTTTAGATTGGCTTGACACGGTCCACAATCTTATTTATATAAAGTGAAATTTAAAATTACTACAATGAACTGGTGGATGGTTTCATATCTTCCTTGTTTAATAAAGTCTACAATAATGTATTAGTTAACATTATTTTACATCTCATGTGGGACAATGGACTTGAAGCAGTCAGCCTCTGTTAGTAATATCACCTTTTCAATTCACCAGCCTTTTAAATCCCTCCCATTACATGTGAAACATGATACAAATCTAATTGTCATTATCCATTTACAATAGCATCTTTGGGAACTGCAGAAGAGATTGCCAGTTAAAGATGAAATAGTACACCATAAAAGGCATTTTAAGAAGGAAGTGTGCTGTGATTTTATTGGTGCAATACTTTTCGGCATTACCCACAGAACTTCAAATTTCATTTTCGTTTGGCTCAGAGAGCCCTAGCAACTTATGGGACCTTTGTTAATATCAGTTCTGTTACAAATATGCAAGCTCAGCAGGCTAGATGCAAAAAGGCACTCCTGTAGCAGCCAGCAAATCCTCAGGTTCTCAGACAGCAGCTGTTGCGGCCTTGCCCTACCTCCAAGGTTGCAATTTGGTTTTTGTGAGTCGAGGACCCACCACCCGCATAGGAGTATAATAAGACACAGGGACACATTATTTTAGGTTAAAGGGCAAAGTTAGGCCACAACTTTGATTGGTTACAGCATGTGAGTAGGCTTAGGCATTGGATGAAACAGCAATACCAGACTCCACCCCACACAGCCGGGAGTCATATCAGGGTTAACCACCAATGGGAGGAGCTTGTTGATGCAAATACAACTGGAAGCTCCCCCATGACGTCACCGGGGGTCATGCCATGGCCCTAGCCACCAGCAGGGCATCGGACAGGATCCACGACCGCCGGATTCCTTTAACAGAATACACAAAAGAAGAGGGGTAGATGATGGTGCATACCCAATCCTCCAACACAGCACACATATTCCAATGCCTAACCGCCAATACCAGAAAATTGTGACCAATTGCTACGAGGTAGGCGAAGAAACCAAGAGGCTGGTGCCAATTTGCCAAATGGATAAAAAAGTCCTACCAGGCCCCTCGGGCAACCAAGGCAACCAACCTAAGTCCATAGCAAGGTCAACACGCAAAAAGAAGCTGACCTAAGAGGGAGGGAGGGTGGGAGATCCGAAGAAAGCGGGAACAGACTGGGAGCTGAGCGCTGCCGCGGCTGTTTAAATGTGGCTAGCCCCGCCCACCAACCAGCACTATTGGTCGGCTGGAGGGCTTGGCCGCAGCAACAGAAGCAATCAGGAGCAGGGAGCCGAGTACGCCCCCCTGCCCCCAGCGGGAAGCGGCTCCTGCTCACAACCCCTCCCCTCTGGGAGGGGGAGAGGCCTGTTGTTGTTTAGTCATTTAGTCGTGTCCGACTCTTCGTGACTCCATGGACCAGAGCACGCCAGGCACTCCTGTCTTCCACAGCTTGTCTTTGTCCATGGAGTTTTCTTGGCGGGGATATTGGAGTGGCTTGCCGGTTCCTGCTCCAAGGAGAGGCCTAGCTAACTCCAAATAAACTTTCAGCTCATTCTGCTCCAAATATTGCAAACTGGCTCCAAACAGGAGTGTCCACAGGAACATTTTGGCGGGGGGGGGGGCAAGTAAATGCTCCAATTAAATAAACAAAAGTCTACCCTTTATAGTACCGGTATATTTGGTAACTGCGTGGTAGGAAGGCCTGGCTAGACCTAACCTCTGAGAAACTTTGCTTGTTTCTGCTTTCCATTGATGGATCCACCTGGTATCTTCATGTGCTTTAGCACTGAAACCCTTAAGTCATTCCCCAATTCTCTTCACCCTCCAGTCCTTAATTACCGGTAATTGTGCTGCTGCCACAATTAATTTCACAGCCCTTCCCCTGTAATTTTCCTAAAAAGCAAACAAACAAAACCCAAATACCAGGATAGGTGGTATAATAATGGTGGACTCTATTTGCATTGGCATCAGCAGAACAATTTTTAAAATCAAACATATCTACTTCCAACCCTTGCCAACACAGCCTCAGTGTATACATGAAGGAGTGTTTCCACCTCCACACTGAGGTCCTCCTCTGAGGGTCTTCTGCTGGTTCTCTCACTGCGAGAAGCGAAGTTACAGGGAACCAGGCAGAGGGACTTCTTGGTAGTGGCACCCTCCTTGTGGAACACAGTTGTCAAGGAGATAAAGAACTACAGAGTTCTTTACAGAGCCAGTGTGGTGTAGTGGTTAAGAGTGGTGGACTCATAATCTGGTGAATTGGGTTCGCTTCCCCGCTCCTCCACATGCAGCTGCTGGGTGACCTTGGGCCAGTCACACTTCTCTGAAGTCTCTCAGCCCCACTCACTTCACAGAATGTTTGTTGTTGGGGAGGAAGGGAACAGGAGATTGTGAGCCGCTTTGAGACTCCTTAGGGTAGTGATAAAGCGGGATATCAAATCCAAACTCTTCTTCTACTACTCTTCTTCTACATAACTTTTAGAAGACACCTGAAGGCAGCCCTGTATCAGGGGGTTTTAAATGTTTGATATTCTACTATGTTTTATATGTGCTGTAAGCTGCCAACCTAGCAGTTCAAAAGCACGTCAAGTGCAAGTAGATAAATAGGTACTGCTCTGGCGGGAAGGTAAACGGCGTTTCCGTGCGCTGCTCTGGTTCGCCAGAAGCGGCTTAGTCATGCTGGCCACATGACCTGGAAGCTGTACGCCGGCTCCCTCGGCCAATAAAGCGAGATGAGCGCCGCAACCCCAGAGTCGGCCACGACTGGACCTAACGGTCAGGGGTACCTTAACCTTTAAGCTACCCAGAGTGGCTGGGGAAACCCAGCCAGTTGGGCGGGGTATAAATAATAAAGTTGTTGTTGTTGTTGTTGTTGTTGTTGTTGTTGTTACACTCGACACTCACACAGCTCTTCCAAGCCCTCATTTCCTCACAGCACCTTCAACACACCCACACCCACACACCCGCAGACCCTCGCAGTTTGCCACAGACTCCCCTCTCCCTCAGCAGTTTACCCCCCCCCCAACCTCTCTGTCAACTGCTGCTGCCTGTCCCAGAGTAAAGCGGGGTGGAGAGGAGGAAGCCTTTCTCTCCTTCACCTCACACCACCACTGCTGGCAGAAGGAAGTGTGCATTTTGAAACAACAAATCAAGAATGCAAAGGCTTGCCTGGGCTGGAGCACCTGCCCATTCACACACACACACAATTTTATTTGTATGCCACCTTTCCACAGTTTAAATGATGCTCAAGGCAGCTTACAATATTAAAAATAATACATAACTACAACATAACTACTGTATTGCTAATTTTACAATAAATTAAATATTTAAAAAATCCACAACCAAACGGAATAATTTCCACATAAATCACAACAAAATCTAAAACAAATATAGAAAAAACCAACAGCAACAACCCCACACCCACAAACAGCACCCCTACCCAAGAGTCTCCGTTTTTGTAGCTGGAGTCAGTCACGACCCCACCCCCACCCTGGCCAGGCAGGAAAGGGTTGCTAGGCAGGGAACAAGACTCACAGCCAAGTACGGCACATTAACTCAGCCCTGGGCTTCCCTTGCCCGCTTGTGCCTGCCTGCAAGTGAACAAGGGAGCAGGTGGGGTGGGAATATAGGAAGGCCTGCCTGGGCCACTGCTGTGCTCTCTTGCTCCACTTGCTGCTATGCTGCAATTTGCAGGGCCACCTACTGGCAACCATGCAAACTGTAGCATTACAAAAATGTTATATAGTAAGAAATAAAACCTGAGTTAAAAAGGTCGTGTTCTCATGTCTTTGCTGCTACCTTTTGTTTCTGGGCTGACACTCACAGCTTCACTTATATTCTGGAGATTTGAATTGTTTCCTGTGAGGCAGCAGTCACTTCTCCACTACAGAAGACCAACTTAAAAACAAACCAAAAGTATAGATAATTGACGTTTCTTTGTAATCTTCTGCCCATAGCTGTCAACTTACAGATTTGAAAATAAGGGACCAGCAGCCTTGAAAATAAGGGAGGAGCAGCCAAAATAAGGGACCTGCAGCCTCACCTGTTCCATGTACTCCAGTCTTCCTGTCCTCCTGCAGTCTGGTCAAACTCATGCTGGTAGCTTCGAGAACACTGTCCAACCAACTTTGTAACCAGAGGTTCAACTGAATAGAATCTGAATCACATGCACCACAAGGCCTATGCAGCCTCAACTTAAGATGGCTCCCCGGCCTGGCTTTGTACTGCAAAGTTTGCAGCAGCACGTGCAACAAAATGGCATCCAGCATTCAAAACCCTCCTCAGCTTGCATTAACTAGCCACACACAAGGCATGCAAGCTCCACCCCCCAGTCGTTCTTAGACTCCTTACTGGGTGAGCAACACAGCCAAGCAACACAGTTGGAGCCTCCCTCCTCCCTTGCCGGCAGGGAGAGAGGGAGAGGAGCTGCTTCCTTTGAAATTTAAGGGGCTTAAACTTGTCCACCACCCTAGTTCTCAACCATAACTATCTATATAATATTAAGTAATTATTTACTCACAACAGTGGTGGAAACAGCCTCAAATAGATTGCAATGCATCACATTTAAAACAAAAGGATTAAAACACAACAATAAATAGTGCTGTGCAAAAGCAATACAGACATTCAATATATAAGAGGACGAAATAAAGAACAAAATTATTTTTTTCATTTATCATAAAATAGCAATCTATGTTAATCCCCCCACAAAAAAATTGTTATAATGATATAGCAAGTAGAAGAAGGTGGTAGGAATTGTCATACGGGATCAAAGCTCTTTCACCAGTAATGGCAAGCCAGATAACACGGCAAAAGTCCCCAGTCAGGCTGTGAATAAGGGACAGAGCTATACACTGCTCTGAAAACAACATCTGGAAATCTCATAGCTCCAAGTCTCATCATTCTTCATATCAGCCCTTTGTGGCTAAGAAGTTGCCCTCTCCTGGCTCAAGTTAAGTAAGTCTTGTTTATTTCTTTACTGAGGAAGCAATCAAATTTATTTGAGGAAAGAAGCTAGCAGGAAGAGGAATAAAAAAATCCTGAAATGGTGATGCTAGTTGCATTGTTCCCATGATTGCTCCCAGACATCACATTGTACAAACAAGATGAATGCTTGTTGAAGGAAAAACAAGGAAGCCGCTGTGAGAAGAGGGCAACCAAAACATTCCAAGTTATTTCAGTATGGCTTTAAACTAATAGTGGCAAACAGAGTATTGCATGTCAGTGATATTGTGGGAGAGATACTTCCTTCAAAGCTCACTTTGCATAGAAACAGAAAAGCAATTGTCTGGCATCTTCATATTCATCCATTGTATCAAAGCCTCATTGGCAGTCTGTGGCCAAAGCTTGTGACACTATTAAAGGGGTTAGTTCATTTTTGCCTTGTGTAGGAGGCCAAGAAATGGCAATTATGTGACAAGTGAACAACATCATAGCAGAGTGCCATTTCCAGGCTGTTTACTTCAGTTCTCACACTACAGTTTGTGAGCACTTCCACCAAACAAAAGGGCTTGGTGTGTATCAGGTGAAGAGATTCAATATTGTTCCCTGCCTCGGAGAAACACTGGAACGGTGCCAGATTCCATGTTGATGTCCAAATGGCAATGGTTGTGCAGAAACTCCATGTCACTTATACCTGTTTGTCCTCATACTGTCAGGACCGGCCCACCCATGAGACAAGCTGAGGCTACTGCCTCAGGCAGCAGGATCCACAGGGGCAGCAGATCCTGATGTAGATCTTTAGTCCACCCCTTGTTCCTGATTTAGAGTGCCATTTTGTGCTTTGCCGCAGGTGCTAAAATGTCTTGGACTGACCGTTTACTGTGTACACAAACAGAAACACACACTTCCAGTGCTGCAGTAATAAAAACCAGCCATGAAATCGACTGGTGGAGTAGAACTCAGCAAACTTGAACAGGGACACAAAATATTGATTTTTTTAAATGAGAGCGCTTAATAAAGTCAGTGTAATGGTATAAAGGGTGGTGAGGTTATCAGAAACATAACTAAACCCTCCATCTATAAACCTGGTGGCTTTCTGCTCCTCCTATCTCATTTAAATTTAATTACATGTGTTAATTGAGAACAAAGTGCTGTGAATGCAGATTTAATAACTCAGCTGCTTTAAATACAATGTTTCACAGGAAATGCCCAAAGACCTTTGCCCCCAAAGCAGCATATAAATAAATAGCAATATAACATAATGTTTCCCCATTACTTGAATGTCTGTATTTTTCCCCAGTGGGTCTAATAACAATTATATGGGCCTCCCCCATCAACATCACTGCTCCAATCAAAATGATATTTTCTGGCCATTAACACCAGTAGGCTGTTGACCTAAAGACTGCAGTTATAGTCTGAATTCTGTTACTGCATTGTATTTTTGTTTCTGCACACCCCCTTGCATGGGAGACAGCAGATTGATTGATTGATTGATTGATTGATTGAATGAAAATTGCACTGAGACACTTTGAAGAGGAAAAAAGGAGAAGGTCTGAAAATGGATCTCCATTGTTGCACCCAGTATCCCTTGGCAGACGGTATCATTGCACCCAAACATGACAGGAAATAGTTTTGTTTTTAAATACACGTATCAAGGCTGTAATCCTAAACACATCTACAGTCCTGTACACAGTAAACGGTCAGTCCTGTATACCTGAAGGAGCGTCTCCACCCCCATCATTCAGCCCGGACACTGAGATCCAGCGCCGAGGGCCTTCTGGCGGTTCCCTCATTGCGAGAAGTGAGGCTACAGGGAACCAGACAGAGGGCCTTCTCAGTAGTGGCGCCCGCCCTGTGGAACGCCCTCCCATTAGATGTCAAAGAGATAAATAATTACCTGATATTCAGAAGACATCTTAAGGCAGCCCTGTTCAGGGAAGTTTTTAATATGTAACGCTGTACTGTTTTTAACACTGATTGGGAGCCGCCCAGAGTGGCTGGGGAAACTCAGCCAGATGGGCGGGGTATAAATAATAAATTATTATTATTATTATTATTATTACAGAGGTCAAAGCTCCAGTGTACAGCTTTCATGAAATTAAAAATGCCCAACTGCTTATTACTGCATCTTGTTTGAAAAAATCCAGTATGACTAAGATGATCAAGGATCTGGAAACTAAGCCTTACGAGGAGCTCTTGAAAGAGCTGGGTATGTTTAGCCTGGAAAAGAGGAGACTGAGAGGAGATATGATAGCCATTTACTTTTACAAATATCTGAAGGGCTGTCACATGGAAGAGGGAACAAGCTTCTTTTCTCCTGCTCTGGGGGATAGGACTTGAACCAAAGTTACAAGAAGGGAGATTTCAACTAAACACATGGAAGAACTGAGAGCTGTTCATCAGTGGAACCGTCTCCATGGGGAAGTTGTGGACTCTCCTTCCTTGGAGGTTTTTAAGCAGAGGTTGGATGGCCTTCTGTCATGGGTGCTATAGCTGAGATTCCTGCATTGTAGGGGGTTGGACTAGATGACCCTTCGGTCCCTTCCAGCTCTACGATTCTATGACATAGAAATGCTTAGAAGGCACTTCTCAGGTGAACTGATAAACTGATGCTTTGAAAACTCTACTCAAAAGTATGATATGTTTATGAAACTTAAAATTCTGTTCTATTTTTGCCTTATATTTTCACCACCTTTTTTCTAACTTTCATTGCACTAATTTCATTCTTCTGTTTAACTGAGCAGCTACGATCAGGTATTGCACATGTGCTGGATTCAGATTCGGCATTGCCTCACCTGTTGCATGCTGCATGTCCACTGAGGCTTTTTGCCCAGCACTCCTCTTTGGTTTTCTCCTTGTCCCCTGTTTAGACACAGTTCAGCATGAAATTCTTACTTGGCTGGTACACAGCTGGAAGGGCAGAAAAACGCGGCAGGAGGAGGTTGGTAGTGCAGGGTTCTTTTATTTAACAATCCTTCTTTAATACAACAGCAGCTTTGAAGCACTAAGGCTCAGTTTACAATGTGACAGCACCTTCTAAAGTAGGCTTTAAAGATAAAACATTCTACAGTGGAACCTTGGGATACGTACTGTCCTGCTTACGAATGCTTTGGTTAATGAGCTCCGCTAACCCAAAAATAGATGGTCCTTGTTGCGAACTTTGCCCCGGGATGCAAGCGGAAGTCACGCACCACCTGCAGTGGGGGGCCCCATTAGCGAAAGCGCACCTCATGTTAAGAATGGTTTCAGGTTAAGAACGGACCTCCGGAATGAATTAAGTTTGTAACTGGAGGTTAATTCGTTCTGGAGGTCCATTCTTAACCCGAAACGATTCTTAACATGAGGCACGCTTTTGCTAATGGTGCCTCCCGCTTCCGGCATGCCACTACTTCCAGGTTAGCAGAGCTCGTTACCCGAAGCATTCGTAAGGAGGATGGTACATAACCCGAGGTTCCACTGTATTACATTAAAAATATGGAAAATTGGGGGGGGGGGGGAGACCTTACTGTGCCTCTATATTTTGCTGATTTTAACATGAATCCTGCATACAAATAAATGAATACTATTGCAAGCCACCCCAATCTCTGAGGGTTCAGTTTCCTCAGAATGAGGAAGCAGAGATTGCAGTGTCTTTATGATATATGGTTTATTTGCACATATGTATAACCCGAGTCTAGTGATGTATGGAAGTGAGAGCTGGACCATAAAGAAGGCTGATCGCCGAAGAATTGATGCTTTTGAATTATGGTGCTGGAGGAGACTTTTTAGAGTCCCATGGACTGCAAGAAGATCAAACGTATCCATTCTTAAGGAAATCAGCCCTGAGTGCTCACTGGAAGGACAGATCCTGAAGCTGAGGCTCCAAGACTTTGGCCACCTCATGAGAAGAGAAGACTCCCTGGAAAAGACCCTGATGTTGGGAAAGATGGAGGGCACAAGGAGAAGGGGACAACAGAGGATGAGATGGTTGGATGGTGTTCTTGAAGCTACCAGCATGAATTTGATCAAACTGCGGGAGGCAGTGGAGGACAGAAGTGCCTGGCGTGCTCTGGTCCATGGGGTCACGAAGAGTCGGAAACGACTAAACGACTAAACAACAACAATAACCCGAGTCTGTGATGGCAGGGTTCACAGCATTAACACCCCAAGAAGGTCTTGCTTCAGTTCTCCCATAGCTGCAGCCTTGATCCGAGCAGAAATCAGGCTTGGTTCTCTTTGTCAGCTGCCTGGTCTGCAGCTCACCAGCTTCTAGCTCACATAACGCAACTCACCCATTTCTTCTCTGGCACAGAGGCACTTCCTTTGTCAACTTAACAACCCATACTTTAGTGGGAAATTTTGAAGAAGCTGTCCTGGCTCTTCCAGCTGTTGAATCCAGGAATTAGAAGGGACTCAGGCATGTAGCCTGTCCCCTCCTCTCATAATACTACCTCCCTCTAAGAACAAGACTTGTGTCCCCAGATGAACAAACAGACAACAGGATAACAGCTTCCCTGTAGAAAAATAAGAGACAAGTTAACGAAGGCATTGAAACACACATAATCAGAAACAGATAGTAAAACACAATTATACTTTTAACCCAACACCAGTACAGTAACAGCTTCTTCCTTTCAAGCCAGTTACCAGTCCATTGCAATCTCTTCAGACCCTCTTCTTTCTCCTTGGCGTACACAGTTCTGAATCCAAACTGCTTACCTAGTCCCCACACTTTGTATACTCAAGATGATGAACTCCTGACATGTATAAGCCAGTATACAAGCCTCAGTACCAGAGCTGCATTACCCAAATGCCTTGCTCATTATTTCCCTTGTGCTGTTGCAGCACAAAGCAGTTTACAAACACACACACAGTTATCAGTTAACAATTCCTAAAAATCATTAAGCAGTTCCTATCACCACAAACATAGGAAAAGCACAGATCAATAGCATTGGAATAGGGTCATCTAGTCCAACCCAAACATCTTGTTTGGCTTCCTCTGAGCACATTCGAGATTGTCAATATCCTTCTTAAATTGTGGCACCCAGTATTCCGGGTGTGGTCTGATCAAGGCAAAATAGAGTGGTACTATTACTTCCTTTGATCTGGACACTATACTTCTGTTGATGTAGCCTAGAATAGCATCAGCTTTTGGCTTTGATACCATAAGTTCTAAACTGGAGACAGAGTTGTTGAATGACAAAAGAAAAATATTATCAAAAATGTACAAACTATTATTAGAATGGCATACTAAAGATGAAGAGGTTAAAGTGGTTATGATAAAATGGGCTAAAGATTTTGGTTATAATATTATAATATCCAGTTAGAATCATGGGAAAGGTTGTGGAATGAAGGAATTAAATTTATTGCCTGTAGTACATTGAAAGATAATGTTATGAAAATGATGTATAGATGGTATTTAACACCAACAAAACTTGCTAAAATGTATAAGACAAGAAATAAGGAATGTTGGAAATGTAAAGAAAAGGGGGGAAATCTCTACCATATGTGGTGGACTTGTAGTAAGGTAAAGGCTTATTGGGAAATGATATATAACGAATTAAAGAAAATGTACAAAAGTACATTTGTTAAAAAACTAGAAGCATTTTTACTGGTTATAATAGGGGAAGAGATCCAAGAGAGACCAAAAACTGTTTATGTATGCAACAACAGCAGCAAGGACTCTTTTAGCCCAGAAATGGAAGCAAGAAGAATTACCAATGATAGAAGAGTGGCAGACAAAGATGATGGAATATGCAGAACTGTCAAAGCTGACTGGGAAAATCCGACACCAGCGAGACCAAGCTTTCCAAAAAGACTGGAATAAATTTGGATCATATTTGAAGGACAATTGTAAACAATTACGAAGTAACGCCACGGAGTGCAACCCGAAAGCTCTCAACCTGAAGCAACTTCAACCCGAGGTATGACTGTATATAGAAGAATAGCACCAGCATTTTATTTTATTTTATTTCTTTGCTGTTGCACCACACTGTTGACTCATATTAAGCTTGTGGTCAACCAAGACCCCTAGATCCTTTTCGCATGTACTGCTAGTAAGCCAGGTGTCTCCCATCCTATATTTCTGCATCTGGTTCTTCCTAAATGCAGAACCTTACATTTGTCCCTATTGAAATTCATTTTGTTAGCTTGAGCCCAGTTCTCCAATCTGTTATGGTTATTTTGAATTCTGATTCTATTCTCTGTGGCATTAGCTACTCTTACCAGCCCCTCACTCTGGATCCCTTTGGCAACCCCTTCCATCTGGGTGGCTGCAGCTGAACTCCTGGATCACTTTCAACCTCTGCAGCATCTCATCAGGCAGGGTTCTCACCTCACATGGAGTCACACTTTCCTCTCTAAGGAGGTTTCTCATTCGCTCTGCTTGCAGCTGCTCTATTTTATCAAGCCTCTGGCTCTGCTGCTACTTCAGTTCATCAAGCTGCTGGCTTTTGTCTTCCTCCATTTTGTCAATCAGGGGTCTCTTCTGCTATGTCTTAAGCTTTATCTGTCCCAGAAGTGCTGTCGTTCCTCTCTCCATTTCAGCTGAGGCACAGCTTGCTCACAGGTTCCCCTCTGGGAAACATGTATCCAACTTCTAACACCAGTGTTGCATGCCACTCCAATCTCTGAGTGGTGTGAGATTCCGGGTGGTTACCCAGGATTTGGTTTCCTTAGAATAAGTGACAGTAGAGACTGTGGTATCTTTATGATCTATGGCTTATTTACACATATATACAACCTGACTTTACAATGGAGAGGCTCACAGCATTAACACCCGAGAAGTTATTCCTTCTCCCATAAGCCACAGCCTTTGAGGAGAAGGGGAGACTGAGAGGAAATGTGTTAGCCATTTACAGATATCTTAAGGGCTCTTGAAGGAGGTGAGGACTGTCACATGGAAGATGGAGCAAGCTTGTTTTCTCCTGCTCTGGAGGGTAGGATGTGAATCAATGGCTTCAAGTTACAAGAAAGGGGATTCCAACTAAACATCAGGAAGAACTTTCTGATTGTAAGATCTGTTTCACAGTGGAACAGACTCCCACGTGAGTTGGTGGGCTCTCCTTCCTTGGAGGTTTTTAAACAGAGGTTGGACGGCCATGTATGATCTAGTTGAAATTCCTGCATTGCACGGGGCTGGACTAGATGACCCTTGGGACCCCTTCCAGCTCTACAATTCTATGATTCTGTGATTCTTCAATTCTGTTTAACATTTCTTAGTCTATACAGCTGATCACAAATCTTTTACTGACCTCTTGTATGACTGATTACTGCAAGCTATGCTTGATGAAACTTCTTTCTCAATATGAGTGTTGAGAAACTTCTTTCTCAACACTAGCACTTAAACTCAGAGGGGCCATCAGTATTTCATTTAATCTTTAAATGCCATTAGATAAGGATACACATTAGATAAGGATACACATAGATAAGCATTTATCATCTCTCTCACACATTGGCCTCTACAATATGAACAGTCTACTTGTTTTCCCAGACTATTTATGCCAGATTGCTGTATTTGCCCTGGCTCTGAATACACTACTGTACTTATTGTTTTATTGTATTTTTTATGATTTGGGGTGGGGTGGGGGTATTCAGCTATGTTTTACTCAGAGTAAACCTACTGAAATTAATTTCAATACAGTGGTACCTCAGGTTACACACTTAATTCGTTCTGGAGGTCTGTTCTTAACCTGAAACTGTTCTTAACCTGAGGTACCACTTTAGCTAATGGGGCCTCCCGCTGCTACCGCCGCGCGATTACTGTTCTCATCCTGGGGCAAAGTTTGTAACCCGAGGTACTACTTCCGGGTTAGCGGAGTTTATAACCGGAAGTGTTTGTATCCCGAAGTACCACTGCAGATCTATGCTGTGTAAAATGTATTTGAATACAACCTATTGTTATTAACTGTCGTGATACTTTTTATGAAAGGCGGTGTAAACAAACAAATAAAAAAAAACTTTAACCAAGTCCCAGCAGCGAGCTGAGATAACAAACTTCAGTCTTATCAGGACTAAGCAGTTGAAAAGACTGTTCACTAGAAGTTTAGATGACTTGCCCAAACTGGAGCATTACTCAATAGGGTTGTCTAAAGTTATTGTACACTATTGTGCAACCTTTTCAATTTTTTTAAAATCAAGGTGTACAAGACTTCTGAAGATTATTGAAGCATGAATGTTTAATAATGCTTCTGCTAGCAAAAGCCCAGTTGCCTCAGAATTGAACCGTACGTGGATGAAGTTCTACTAGGGGCAATTTTCTCACTTAATTAAAGAGAGAGGCCCTGAAACACCACATGGATAATCACACCTTGTTGTTGTTAATAACCACCTGGAACATGAAGTGGTAGATTAGCAACCCAACATTTTTATGAGGTCCCGCCCTGCCCCCCGCCATATTGTCAGGGTACATTTGACCTCACTTGTCAGGAAGTGTCCAAGAGTTGCTTGTTACTTGAGAAATGAACACTTTTCTGAGAAGGTACTGGGATCCTCTAGGGAACAATGTTGACATACCCAAATCATACCATGTTGACGTAGCACTTGAAATACTTAGTTCCTGCATTTATAGTCCTTAATTCTATTTACATCCTCCCTTAGAACAAGCAATCTTGGATGAATAAAGACTACTAAGCATTCCTTGAATTTCTAGTCAAACCACAAGTGTTTCATTCCCCACCCCTCAGCCATTTTGTTCCAAATGCTCTTGATTTGGTCCTTTGATATCTTGTTCCTTCAGGATTATTTTTTATTTCAAAGTCTACAAGTCACCCGCTCAGCCATATCTTTATTGAGAGTATATAACAAATTCATACTCAGAAAAATCTAGGCCTTAACGGAGATATATGAGGTGATGAGCTTTCTTCCCTGTCACCAAATGTAAATATTGTAAGGTTTAAATGAGGCAAAGTTTAGAGAAGTAAGTTCAGGGTTTATCCACACTTACTTTTGCTCTGTTCTTTCCAGGCATGGTTCGTGCTCAATGTGTCCAAGCAACCTTTTTTCTTTCTTTCTTTCTTTCTTTCTTTCTTTCTTTCTTTCTTTCTTTCTTTCTTTCTTTCTTTTTTTGCTCTGGAGCTTTCACTGTGAGACCCACTCTTCAAAGCTAAAATGGAGCAAACAGCACTCCTCAGAAAACCTGAATAGATGTTTGCTCCAATTGAGCGCTAAAGAGTGGGGTTTTGCATGGAATGAGTGCAGAGCTTTTAAGCGTGGGCCTTTGCCTGAAAAGAGTGGGGCAAAAGGGAATTAGTGTTACAAAAGGCATGTGCCACCCCACTCCCTGCAAGATTCCTGGGGGTTCTAGGCACTCACCCAGGGCCTGTGTTCCTTTGGAGAATTGAGACACAGCGGAGACTGTCGTAGCCTTAAGAAATATGGTTCGTTCACCTATTTACACCTTTAGTCTACATAGAGGAACTACAGATCTTACAGCATGGTCATTTCAAGAGGGACTTGTCCCCCACAGCAGTGCAGCCAGCCTGCCCAAGATGGATCCCAGTCTTTTCCTCTCCCTTCTTCTTCCCATAACGCCTTGCTCCAAAAACTCTCTTTTCCTGTCACCTAAAGCACAGTTTCCCTGGCAACCTTCTAAACCCCCAGTCTCTGTTCACACCTCAGAGCAAGGAGGAAGGACTGCTCTGTTGCCTTGACAGTGGCCCTGTATTGTTTCTTAATGGCCCTAGCTTGGCCAGGTCGTTTTGCATAGGCTAGCTCAGGAATTCCTCTGCAGCTTGTATTTCTCCCTTCACACCCCAAATAATTAAAATCCTACCATTTATTAATTTCTAGACTTTAGCCGCCCTCCAAATCTGTAACACTATGGGTAAACGCTTAGTCTAACATTAAATGTGAAGTACAAATATTGACACCTATCACACAACTATTTCATGGTACTGTGCTGATGCAATATTTTGTCTAAAATATTATCTCCTGCTTACAAATCCAGGTTTTCTTCAGGAAGTTGCTGCCCAGCTTGTAAGTATATATAAGGTTGGATTCTCTTCTATGCATTCTTACCGGGCAGTAAGACAGAGACTCCTGGGTTTGGAGGTGAGGAAAGGAATTTGGAATTAGGCTGTAAAGCTCAGCTATGAGCTAACGTTAAATAAAGGTAAAGGTAAAGGTACCCCTGCCCGTACGGGCCAGTCTTGCCAGACTCTGGGGTTGTGCGCCCATCTCACTCAAGAGGCCGGGGGCCAGCGCTGTCCGGAGACACTTCCGGGTCACGTGGCCAGCGTGACATCGCTGCTCTGGCAAGCCAGAGCCGCACACGGAAACGCCGTTTACCTTCCCGCTAGAAAGCGGTCCCTATTTATCTACTTGCACCCAGGGGTGCTTTCGAACTGCTAGGTTGGCAGGCGCTGGGACCGAGCAATGGGAGCGCACCCCGCCGCGGGGATTCGAACCGCCGACCTTTCGATCGGCAAGCCCTAGGCACTGAGGCTTTTACCCACAGCGCCACCCGCGTCCCACTAACGTTAAATAGTCTTTGTCAAATTCATTGCTGAACTAATTTAAATGGTGGCTTATTGGTTCCTTGAATTTTGGTTCAAATTGCTAGGCTATTGGCAAGTTTTGGCAGGAATGTGTTATCCAGCCATTTGCATCTATGGTAAGACAGTGTAATAGCCAGCATGTTAGTTTGGTAATTGTTTTCTCCTATGCTTGATTTTATATCTCCCATATTTCTATGAGACATTTCTTAACAATGCTCCTAAATTTTGCATTGGATTATTCAAGACATGATGACCATCCCTGCCTCCGATGGTATTTTATGCATCAGTCCAACAAAGAGCTTGGAAAGCAATTCATGCTTCAGAATGCTTTTCTAGAGCAACAAGTCAATCATAACAGTAGAATAATAATAATTATTATTCTATTATTCTATTATTATTTTATTTATTTATAGAAGAGGAAATGCAGCTTCTATAGTTTCTCACTATGGCATGTTTCAGGTGCTATCAACGTAAGGAAGTGGCTTTTTGAACCTAACAACTCATGTCTCTTGGCCGAACCTACCTTATAGGATTCTTGTGAAGATTGAATGGGGAGTGGGGTACCTTGTACACCACCTTGAGGTCCTTGAAGGAAAAGTGGGATATAAATGTAATATATCTCATGTCAACATTATCCATATTTTATCCAAGTTGCTAGAGTCCATGATAGAAATTCTCATACCTATATTTTATCCCACATTTTGGAGACAACTTAAAATTAGCTTGTTGTCAATTACTCTTCAATATCATGCTGGAATTCTGGAGAAAAACAATATCTAAAGCAAAATCCCTGATTCCTTCTCTAAGGATCAATTAATCACACTGTTGTAAAAGAGGGCAGTCTCCAGTACCAGGGTGTGCATTTTGCTATCAGAATACGAATGGGATTGTATGAAAAAGCACTCATGTGCATAGAATGAGCAGGCTTTTGAACAGACATATATTTCATACCACTAAAGCAATATTGAACAGCTTTGCCTAGTCTAATGAGTAAAGAGAAAGTTTACAGCTTTCATTCAAGTGCCCCCCCCCCCCGTTTCCATTCTTTTAGAGATGCGGTGATACATCAAAATGGGGGGCGGGGAGTGTTTAAGAAATATGTATGCATCTTTGGGAAAATATGCATACCATTGTTTTGATGTGATTTCAGAACTCCCATTTGCCTGTTAATCCCCTTTACTTCAACAGTTCCAGTTCTAATGTGTTCTCAGTGACCTATTTTACTGTAACCTCCCATGGGATTTGGGCTGCTCCGCTTTGCACACACTTACCAGGATTTTTGTTGCAAGTTTCAAAGATGGTTATGGCAAACTGCAGAATTAGATATCTAATTCTGGATGGGGGGGGGGGGGGGATTGGCAAGAGGGCTGTCTAAGCTAAAAATACCCATGAATACATTAACAAATCTTTCTCAGTAGCAAAAATATTTTCCTCTTGTGCATCATACTCCTGCTCTTGCCAGGCCATTCTCATTTCACAGGCAGCAATTGTTCAACTGTCAGAAAAGGCTGTCTGCCAAAGGTTCCACAGGAAGTAAATACCAGCATAGAAGAAGTAATGAAGGCTTCATTGATCCTGTTCCAGGAAAAGACAGGACATAAACAGTATCCCAACCATTCTTATCTCCCCATAGATTTTTTTAAAAGGAGATTTTATTGATTTTTAAAGCTACACAAATAAGCAATCCTAGAAATAAAATTGTGTTTCTGGGGCATACCAACTATCTGTTTTAAAATAATGATGGATGGCAGTCAGTTGAGGTGACACAAAAATATATTGGGAGATATAGAAGGGAGAAAGTGAATTTTTCTCTGTTCTAGTATGAGAACTTTAGCTTATCCAATGAAGTTGAATGCTGGAAAATTCAGACAAAAGCAAATACTCCTTCATACAGTGTGTAGTAAAATGATGGAATCTGCTCACACAGATGTAGTAATAACCATCACATTGGACAGCGTTAAAAGGATTTTAGACCAATTCATGCATGATAAAGCTATCAGTGGACACTAGTCCTGCTAGTTGTGTCTTATCTCCAGAATAGGAGAGGTTTTGCCCCTGAATACCAATTACTGGGGAACATAAGTGGGGAAAATGCTGTAAGGTAGAAGGACCATGCAGCCCTATGGTCATTGGATCAGATTCACTTGCTATTTTTAATCAGGACAGAATCCTTGCTAGTATTGTATCTAGGTTTCTATATATGGAACAATTCCCTTCCCTCATGTTGTGAGCCCATCATCTGCAGACTGAACTGATACAGGCCAGAAAGGTTTGCCACTTGAGTGCAAACTATGGCCAAGTATGTCTTTCTCTCACACATCTACAGATTACCTGTGAGCCTTTCCCCCTAAGGAAACCTGACAAATAAAGTGCTTTTGGATTCACCAACATATGAGGTAGTAAAAAATAATATGATGATGATTTATTTATATGCCGCCCATCTGACTGGGTTGCCCCAGCCACTCTTCGTGGTTTCCAAACATTAAAGCACAATAAGACATCAAAAATTAAAAGGGTTCCCTACAAAGGGTTGCCTTCAGATGTCTTCTAAAAGTCAGATAGTTGTTTATCTCCTTGACATCTGATGGCAGGGAGTTCCACAGGGTGGGCGCCACTATCGAGAAGGCCCTCTGCCTGGTTGCCTGTAACCTCACTTCTTGCAGTGAGGGAACTGCCAGAAGGCCCTCGGAGCTGGACCTCAGTGTCTGGCTGAGTGATGGGGATGGAGACACTCCTTTAGGTATGGAGGTCCAAATCCATTTAGGGCTTTAAAGATCAATACCAACACTTTGAATTGTGTTTGGAAACATACTGGGAGCCAATGTAGATCCTTTAGGACTGGTGTTATATGGTCCCAGCGGCTGCTCCCAGTCACCAGTCTGGCAGCTGTATTCTGGATTAATTGTAGTTTCCAAGTACAGTGGTGTCTCGCAAGACGAAATTAATTCGTTCCGCGAGTTTTGTCGTCTTGCGATTTTTTTCGTCTTGCGAAGCACGGTGTCGGGAAAGTTTTGGAAAAGCTTCAAAAATCACCAAAGTCTTTAAAAACCTCAAAAAAGGCTACCACACCGCGTTCTATGAGTTGCTCCTCGAAGTCAAGTCGCAACTGTATTAACGGTGTTAAGAAAAAGGAAACAAACTTGCAAGACGTTTCCGTCTTGCGAAGCAAGCCTATAGGGAAAATCGTCTTGCGAAGCAGCTCAAAAAACAAAAAAGCCTTTCGTCTAGCGAGTTTTTTGTCTTGCGAGGCATTCGTCTTACGAGGTACCACTGTAAACTTAAAAGATAGCCCCACATAGAGCGCATGGCAGTAGTCCAAGCCGGAGATAACCAGAACATGTACCACTTTGGTGAGACAGTGCGCAGGCAGGTAGGGTCTCAGCCAGTGTACCAGATGGAGTTGGTAGACAGCTGCCCTGGACACAGAATTGACCTGTGCCTCCATGGACATCTGTGAGTCCAAAATGACTCCCAGGCTGTGCACCTGGTCCTTCAGAGGCACAGTTGCCCCATTCAGGACCAGGGAGTCCCCTCCCCGCTGCCCCCGAGAAAGAGTACCACAGTACCTCAAGGACCACCTCTCCCCATATGAACTGACCAGGATCCTGAGATCCTCACTGGAGGCCTTTCTTCATGTGCCCTCTCCATGACTGGGCCAGAGGGGGGACAACATGAGAAAGGCCTTTTTTGCAGCGGCTCCCCCCTTGTGGAATGCTGCTCTCCTCAGGCTCGCCTGGCGCCTTCATTACATATCTTAGGCTCCAGGAAAAACATTCCACTTTTGAATAATGAAGCCTTTTAAACTGTGGGTGTTGGTGTGAGGTAATTGTTTGTGTTTGGTTATTATGGTATGTATTTTGGTCCCATCACCTCCTGGCAAATAGAAGGGGAAGAAATGGAGGCAGTGAGAGATTTTATTTTCTTGGGCTCCATGATCACTGCAGATGGTGACAGCAGTCATGAAATTAAAAGACGCCTGCTCCTTGGGAGAAAGGCGATGGCAAATCTAGACATCTTAAAAAGTAGAGACATCACCTTACCAACAAAGGTCCATATAGCTAAAGCCATGGTTTTCCCAGTAGTGATGTATGGAAGTGAGAGCTGGACCATAAAGAAGGCTGATCGCCGAAGAATTGATGCTTTTGAATGATGGTGCTGGAGGAGACTCTTGAGAGTCCCATGGACTGCAAGAAGATCAAACCCATCCATTCTGAAGGAAATCAGCCCTGAGTGCTCACTGGAAGGACAGATCGTGAAGCTGAGGCTCCAATACTTTGGCCACCTCATGAGAAGAGAAGACTCCCTGGAAAAGACCCTGATGCTGGGAAACATGGAGGGCGCAAGGAGAAGGGGATGACAGAGGATGAGATGGTTGGACAGTCTTCTCGAAGCTACCAGCATGAGTTTGACCAAACTGCGGGAGGCAGTGGAAGACAGGAGTGCCTGGCGTGCTCTGGTCCATGGGGTCATGAAGAGTCGGACACAACTAAACGACTAAACAACAACAACAAATTGTTTGTGTTTGGTTATTATGGTATGCATTTTTGTGTTTTTATATTGTGATGAAGGATGGTATAGAAATTTAATAACGGAGCAAACAGTAATAAGGGAAACTTGGGCACAAATATTACATCTGAAGGCACGGACGTTTTTAACGTTGGATGTTGTATCGTGTTTTAATTTGTTGGAAGCTGCCCAGAGTGGCTGGGGTAACCTCGTCAGATGGGCGGCAGATAAATAAGACAATTATTATGACTTTGAAGACACCGCCCCCCCAGGCTGCTGGCTACGCAAATGGTTTAAAGCGCCGCGAAAGCGCCACCAATCGCTCCATTTCCTCGGGTTTCGTTTCTTTCTTCTTGCCAGGGAAAGGGCATCGAGGCCGGGTGGGCACTGCAGGGAAGCGCTCCCTCGCCAACCCCCCGCGATCCGCGGGGAAGAGCTCTCCTCTCAGGCTTCAGCGGCCGCGGGAGAAGGCGGGGAATGTGCGCGTGTGTATGCGCGTTGCGTGTCGGTGCGGAACACCGCGGCATTGACTTATGATTATTTTACTGAAGTTATATACTGGCGCGATGTCAAAACCGAAAAGAGGAGAGGATTTTCTTTTTTAAAAAAAACCCGAGCCCTGGCAGATCCACTGAAAACTACGCTTCCCAGGAAGCAACGGGCCCTTTCCTGATTCTCCCCCCGGGACGGGGCTTGGGCCTAGAACGATATGCGGGATCTATAGATGTGGGGGGAGTGTTGACGCGTCTCTGAGGGGAGGAGAGCGGCGGCGGAGAGGAGAGCGACGGTTGGGGAGCGTCGGCGGGGGGGCGGGGCCGGCGCGGACGTTGGGCGGTGGGCGGCGCGTTGGGAGGCAGTCCGGGCGTCGGGGTTTTGCGAGCAGCGGTTGCCTGAGGCCCGGCGTCGCCGCCTTCCGTGTGTTTCTTGCGCGCTTCTCTTTCCGGCGTGTTGTGCGAGGCGTTCCTTGTCCCTGCGTGTGTTCCGGGGGCCTCCGCGCCCGGCCCTTTCCTGACAGAAGGTGAGCTGACGAGAGCGCGGCTCGGCGGGCGGGCGGGCGAGCGAGCGCCTGCCCGCCTGCCTTGAGGGTGGTCGCTCTGCGGCGGGGACGCTCCGTTGCCGCTCCGCCCCCCGCCATGAACTACCAGCACCTCCAGCAGCAGCAGCAACTGGCCAACTCGGCGGCCATCCGGGCGGAGATCCAGCGCTTCGAGTCGGTGCACCCCAACATCTACTCCATCTACGACCTTCTGGAACGGGTGGAGGAGCCGGCGCTGCAGGGCCAGCTCCGGGAGCACGTCATCGCCATCGAAGGTGGGTGACGCGGCTGGAGTTGCAGCTGCTGCTGCTGCTGGTGTTTATCTCTCCCCCCCCCCCCCACCCGCCTCCTGTCTGCCCTGATTCGGAAGCGAGCCCTTCTGCGCTCACCGGAGTGTTAGCCTCACCCCCCAAAGAAAGATCGCCGCTGTGCCTCTCCCTCCGCCTGTAGACGATTGCAATCCTGCGCACACTGGTAGTTCCTTGCGGAGCAAGCCCCGTTGAGTGTAGCGAAACTTGTTTCTGAGCGATGAGTCGCCAGATGGCCCGCTGGCCTCTCCCCTTGCTTTTATGGTAATACAACAAAAATGTATAGCACTCTCAGTGTGTGCAACAGCACTCAAGTCGTCGTGATTCTTGCAATAACTGTGTAAGGTACAGGTGAAACTCGAAAAATTAGAATATCATGGAAAAGTTCATTTATTTCAGCAATTCAACTTAAAAGGTGAAACTAATATATGAGATAGCCTCATGACATGCAAAGGGAGATATGTCAAGCCTTTATTTATTATAATTGTGATGATCTTGGCGTACAGCTGATGAAAACCCCAAATTAACAGTCTCAGAAAATTAGAATATTAAATGAAATCAGCAAAACAACGATTTCAAATAGAGGAATATTGGACCTCTGAGAAGTAGAAGCATGCATTCTCAGTACTTGGTTTGGGCCCCTTTTGCATCAATTACTGCCCCAGTGTGGCCTGGCATGGATGCCATCAGCCTGTGGCACTGCTGAGGTGTTATGGAAGACCAGGATGCTTCAATAGCAGCCTTCAGCTCTTCTGCATTGCTCGGTCTCATGTCTCTCATCTTTCTCTTGGCAGTGCCCTATAGATTCTCTATGGGGTTCAGGTCAGGCGAGTTTGCTGGCCAATCAAGCACAGTAATCCCATGGGCGTTGAACCAGGTTTTGGTACTTTTGGCAGTGTGGACAGGTGCCAAGTCCTGCTGGAAAATGAAGTCAGCATCCCCATAAAGCTTGTCTGCGGAAGGAAGCATGAAGTGCTCCAAAATCTCCCGGTAGACGGCTGCATTGACCCTGGACTTAATGAAGCACAGTGGACCAACACCAGCTGATGGCATGGCTCCCCAAATCAACACAGACTGTGGAAACTTCACACTGGACTTCAGGCATCTGGCATTGTGTGCCTCCCCATTCTTCCTTCAGACTCTGGGTCCTTGGTTTCCAAATGAGATGCAAAGGTTGCTCTCATCAGAAAAGAGGACTTGGGACCACTGAGCAACAGACCAGTTCTTTTTTTCTTTAGCCCAGGTAAGACGCTTCTGACGTTTCTTGTTCAGGAGCAGCTTGACAAGAGAATACGACATTTGAAGCCCATCTCCAGGATCCGTCTCTGTGTGGTGGCTCCAGCCTCATTCCGCTCCTTGTGAAAGTCCCCAGCACATTTGAATGGTCTTTTCCTGACAATCCTCTCCAGGCTGTGGTCAACCCTGCTGCTTGTGCACCTTTTTCTTCCACACTTTCCCCTTCCGCATAACTTTCCATTAATGTGCTTCGATACAGCACTTTGGGAACATCCAACTACTTCTGCAATTACCTTTTGAGGTTTTCCCTCCTTATGGAGGGTCTCAGTGATGGCTTTCTGCACAACTGTCAGGTCAGCAGCCTTCCCCATGATTGTGCTTCCTACTGAACCAGACTGAGAGACCATTTAAAGGCTCAGGAATCCATTGCAGGTGTTATGGATTGAATAGCTACTGCACCTTTTCATAATATTCTAATTTTCTGAGATTGTTAATTTGGGGTTTTCATCAGCTGTACGCCATAATCATCACAATTATAACAAATAAAGGCTTGGCATATCTCCCTTTGCATGTCATGAGTCTATCTCATATATTAAAGGTAAAGGTACCCCTGCCCATACGGGCCAGTCTTGACAGACTCTAGGGTTGTGCGCTCATCTCACTCTATAGGTCGGGAGCCAGCGCTGTCTGCAGACACTTCCGGGTCACGTGGCCAGCGTGACAAGCTGCATTTGGCAAGCCAGCGCAGCATACGGAACGCCGTTTACCTTCCCGCTGGTAAGCGGTCCCTATTTATCTACTTGCACCCGGAGGTGCTTTCGAACTGCTAGGTTGGCAGGCGCTGGGACCGAACGACGGGAGCGCACCCCGCTGCGGGGATTTGAACCGCCGACCATGCGATCGGCAAGTCCTAGGTGCTGAGGTTTTACCCACAGCGCCACCCGCGTCCCATCTCATATATTAGTTTCACCTTTTAAGTTGAATTACTGAAATAAATGAACTTTTCCACGATATTCTAATTTTTCCAGTTTCACCTGTATGTCGGTGCCGTCACCGTACTGAGACAGATAGGGGTTGGCCCTAAGGTGAAGAAAGATTAGAGGCGTCAGGGCTTCCTTATTTCAGTTCTCAGGCACGGAACTGCAGTGAGGGGTCAGGTGCTTCCCAGTTAGAGACTGGAAAAGCTCTTTTATTTGCTCTGAGTTCCCCCTACCTTTTTAATAGAATGCCATGGAGTGTCTTGCTGTGTGGTCTGCATAATGCTGATCTGATAAGCTAGACTGATTCCCTAACTGTTCTATCACATTTGTTTGACTGACCTGTAAAATATTGCGAAGAAATACTTAACAGAACATTTTTTTAAAAAAAGTTTTCAGGGGAGGGTCTTAAGGAAGGAGCACCTTGGAAATAAATAAATAGTGCTGCTTTAGAAATGCAGCTGCTTCTTGGAAGTGCAAAGTACACATGTGGTGTTTTGATGTTGCATATCAGACATGAGCCTGCACACTACAGCCTCTTGAGGCAGGCTGTTGCTTGCCTGTCTTACTGTGCAGCCTAGTTAGCAAGTCCCTAGAGAATTAGTATTGCTCTGCAAAGCCTGTAGGATGTATTTGGTCCTGGTCAGGTTGCAAAAAGACCAGCTGGAAAGGAGTTATTGGACTATATAAAGGAGCCTTATAGTTTGATGAGTATTGGAAAGTGTGGCTGTTCCAATGCCTTTTTTGGTTGTTTGGATTTCTAGTATATCATTTTAGCATATAAGCATAATATAAATAAATAATATTTAGTTGTTGCTTTTTAAATGAGCAGGAATGCAAGATACCTCTAACATTAACATATTTTTTGTTGCTCTCTCCTATTATAAAGGAGAAGAGGGCAGAGGCTTCGAAGAGTTACTTGCATAGCCATATTGCAGAAGCTTAATCTAATCCTCCGGCCTTTAGACTGAGCAGGTGATACCTACTTGCTGTCTCATGAGCAAGTAGTTCAATTAAACCAAATATTCTTAGAATCATTAAGCTTCCTCTTGTTGGCTATGTCAGTGCATTATTGTTAAGGAGTGGTTTATATTCTGTATGGTATTTGTCCTGATTTGTATGGTATGTGGGTTGGATTGAAGTATTCTTGTTGTAAATTGTAATGCATTTTAGTTAATCTAAACTAATTTCCTCTTTACTACTCCCCCCGTCCCGTCACATGATCTCTTGCTTTTATCTGACCATTTCCTCTCTTGAGGGTTATCGGATAAAGTTTATTTGCATAAACTGTCTCACTGTTCAGGTATAACAGAAAACACCTCGGAAGTTCAACTAGTGTGTATTATTACTTATATTTAGAAGTTGGTAAGTTTAGTGCTTAAATGGGATGCGGGTGGCGCTGTGGGTAAAAGCCTCAGCACCTAGGGCTTGCCGATCGCATGGTCGGCGGTTCGAATCCCCGCGGCGGGGTGCGCTCCCGCTGCTCGGTCCCAGCGCCTGCCAACCTAGCAGTTCGAAAGCACCCCCGGGTGCAAGTAGATAAATAGGGACCGCTTACTGGCGGGAAGGTAAACGGCGTTTCCGTGTGCTGCGCTGGCTCGCCAGATGCAGCTTTGTCACGCTGGCCACATGACCCGGAAGTGTCTGCGGACAGCGCTGGCTCCCGGCCTATAGAGTAAGATGAGCGCACAAACCTAGAGTCTGGAAAGACTGGCCCGTACGGGCAGGGGTACCTTTACCTTTAAGTTTAGTGCTTGCTGACTGTAATGTTCCACCTGTTCCTTTGGATCAGGATTCCTTCTCAAATCTTTGCTTAGCTGCAGATGTTTTTGTGTTTTAGTATATGATTTTCATGCATCAGTTTGGAATGCTGCAGTACAACCACTTCACCATCTTTCTATCACAGTGCCTAGTCACAAACACAAATATGTACAACTTTGAGCTTTCACATTCTTAAGTCTGCCTTTTTTTACATTTGCTACATGTGATATAAGAATATATGGTAGGTTGTAATCTTTCTGATGTGAAAAATGTAGCACTTCAACTTTTTACTTTGCTTAGTGTTTCAAATCGGTGTTCCCAAATTTGCAAGAAAGACTATGGTTGTTTTTTGTTTCTTTGGGGAGAAATACGTGGTAATTATATGGAGGCATGTTATAGTGATTGCTGTTGAACTGACGGGAGCTGTAGGGGCCAGGGTGTTTATCCATTTGTAAATTAAGGAAATAACATTTACGTTACACTGATATTGGATAGCGGTAATAGGCCATAATATTTTGTGTCTGGAAATGCTTTGAAATTTATCTGTTGAAAGTGTTTTAATATTAGGTACTGTATTGGCAGTTATCAGTGTAGTTTAGCTCACTATACAGTGGTACTTAATTCGTTCTGGAGGTCCGTTCTTAACCTGAAACTGTTCTTAACCTGAAGCACCACTTTAGCTAATGGGGCCTCCTGCTGCTGCCTCGCCGCCAGAGCACGATTTCTGTTCTCATCCTGAAGCAAAATTCTTAACCTGAGGTTATTTCTGGGTTAGCGGAGTCTGTAACCTAAAGCGTCTGTAACCTGAAGTGTATGTAAGTGTATGTAACCCGAGGTACCACTGTACTGTTCATTGGTGGCTAGCTTCAGACTCTTCAGGAAGTAGAGAATAAACGCTAGCTATCTTGTCCTGTAAATTACTGGCTGGTGACAATTTAAACTACCTGAATATAGCAGGTATCTGACTTAAACATTTCAACATCACAATATCTTCAAAAGCAAGTATAGAATTGCAATCTACTTTCCAGTGTCTCAAACTATTATGTTCCTGGTAACTTTAAAAAAATGTTATCTACTTTTATTAGGCAGTTTTGGGAAAAGGCATTTTTGTAGATTATCTTGGGGTAAATGATGCCACAGTTAAGGGGGCTTGCCCTTTGCTTTGGATTGATGGCATCTTTGATTTTTTATCAAATACTGTAGTTCTCCATTCTTGAACTAGTGAGCTGGTTTTCGAAAGTGGAAGCTCATCCTGAAGATAAAGCAGAAATATCTTTCGGAGTGAGGAAAGGTTTTTCTGCATTAAATGGAATACCTTTTTGTGTGTGTAATTCACACTGTGAACTCCAGAATCACCCGAATATTGTTATAGTACAAATTGCAAAGGCTGTCCTGTGATAGCCCACACTTTGGAAAGGGTAAAAGCATTACTTCTGAAGATAAATGATGCCAAGTGCCAGCTTCTCTGTAGGTAAGTATTATTTTCAAACTTCTCCCTAATTTGATTACATTATTTTGGTGTACAAGATGCAAAGTGTGAAAAAGTAGAGAAATGATCTTATTTTTAATTCACTAACATTTCCCACTTTTTCCCTTAACTGAAGAGCTTGATAATAATGATAGGTTGAGAAGTCTGTACATAAATATTCTATGTGGAGTAAACATGATGTGTGAATGGAATGTGATATTAAAAGTGTGTCACTGATGTAAACTGTGTATTAGTTCATGTGTTTTGAAAATATAAGTAGAAAGTGTCACTGAATTGGGAAAAAAAGTGACTAGACACTGTTGTGGCACCCATAACGTAGGTTCCAGAAGCCATGTGGCAAACAGCTTTTCAGTCCCAGTTTCTAACACTGCTCTGATGTGATGGAAGAATGGGACAGATTCACGAGGCACTGGGGGCAGCAAAAATACAGTCAAAAGTACATGTGGCCCCTGTGCTATAGACTAGACAGAGTTGGAGAGGAGCTGTTTCCATTTTGCTATCCCCGAGATTGCTGTCAGGCATGTAATTTTTCAAAAGTAAAACAAAACCACGTTATTAAAATAGGAATCAACATTGAATAGTTCAAGATGAGCATTTCAGGAAAAGGAAAGCACCATGTGCTTTGAAAATGATTGCAAATTCAGGTACAAAATAAAATAAATAAAGCAACAGCTTTAAAATACACCCAGAATGTATTTATTATTTTTAAACTTTAGGCTTTATGAATTTCTACATATTATACTGAACTATCCCCGAAGAGAGTTTACTATTTAATATATTGATGCACACAAATATTAGTATATTAAAGTGCAGCACTGACTGTTAATAGGCCTTGTGACAGAAAACTGCAACAGCTGCTGCAGCAGCTCACTAGTGGCTAAAGCCTTTGAGATTACTCCAGAATAGACAAACAGAACAAATAAATGCAGATTAAGTTCATTGTTTAAAATACTCCATACACAGCATGTAAATTAGAGGCATATAAATTATTATTAATAAATTGTTATGTATTAGAGAAATAACCAGTCTCAAATTGTTAAAAGGCCAATTGTATTAAATATGAAACACAGTTGTTACCATTGTTAACATTCACGTTGAATGCAAAATAATATTCACAGCACACCTGAGTGCTAAGTGTAAGAAAATTCTTCCAGAGTGTACTGATGTGAGGCAATAGATTCAGATATCAAAAAAGACTATTTTTCCTTGGCTGCAAAAAAGAGAGAAAGGCAATCACCATTGCAATACTCTAACCGTTACAATAATCAATACTGCAATAATTCCAAAGCAATGTCTACCATATCATGTACACTCACTTGATATTCTAAATGAATGTCTGTCATACATACACCCCCTGCCCTGCAACACAAACCACTGTGAAAACCAACATGAGGAGAAGGAGATGTAGCAGCAGCAGAGGAGAGAGCAAGCAATTGCCCCATGACAACTCATTATCTGTGGGGCTAAGTATATAGTTTCTCACTTCTTGAATGCTGGAAGTCTAAACTTGTACAAGACACACAAAATATATGAAGCTGAACCATTTGCTTTATTTTTATACAACATTATGTTAAGCTACATAAAGTTTATCATGAAGATTTTCTAAGCCAGGAGGATATCATTTCTGCAAATAGGCAGTAATGCATGTAGGCCAGGAGGAAAACAAGCAGCTAGAATTTCTGCAATCATTGTTTCTGAACTCGGCACAGGTGGAGCAAACACTTTTGTCAAGGTCAACCAAGACATAATGCTTACATGCACTTCTAGCCAGGCTTGTTCCCAAGTCAGATTTTTTTTTTTTTTAAAGTGTGAGTATTTTTAGATATTACTAGGTGAACTCAGGATTTACTCAGTTGACTATTGAAAATGTAGTTTCTAATGAATAAACTGCAGCCTGGCAGTTAAGATGCCACAAGAATACAATGGTACCTCGGGTTACATACTCTTCAGGTTACATACGCTTCAGGTTACAGACTCCGCTAACCCAGAAATAGTACCTCGGGTTAAGAACTTTGCTGAGAACAGAAATTGCACGGCGGTGGCGCATCGGCAGCAGGAGGCCCCATTAGCTAAAGTGGTGCTTCAGGTTAAGAACAGTTTCAGGTTAAGAACAGACCTCCAGAACGAATTAAGTACTTAACCCGAGGTACCACTGTAGTATTTTTTGTATTTATTTTTCCATTTAGATAGTGCCAGCATATATTGCGCAAAATTCTTTTCTGATTTTAGTGTGATTACACAAACACCCCCCACCTGTCTACCAATTCTTCTCAGAAATCAATTCTTGCCATCTAACCAAGAAGAAAGCTTTTTAAATAAATTTGTTTTATCAAATAAAATACTACCCCTTCCAGTCGTTCTGACCCTATATAGAGAGGGGCAGCACTTTTAAAAGCCAAGAGAATGTGGAGTAAATGAACAGGAAGGTACTCTGATGCAGGGTTCAATATTAGCCGCATGCCAGGTGCATTTTGTGATTGGGGATTGGTAGATTGTGAGCACTTTGAGAAATCTTGGTGCCTCCCCACCCAGCACGCAAGTGAGATTGCTGGCAGCTCCCTTCCCTTTACTGCTTTGCATCCCCCCCCCCGCCCCCCGTGAGATCGCTGAATGCCGCCTTCCAAGTGCCGCTTTGCCTCCTCCCGCAAACATTTAAGTTCAAATTCTAGCACCATATTTTACTCACACATACACACGTATGTCCGTATTTGTAAATATTAATTATTCAAATTACTATTTTGGCCACTACTGCAGGGGCTGGCCCCATTAATGTTTGTGGTGTCGAATCAAGAATTCTCAGTTAAACATCTGGCTAGTTCAGATGACAACCTTGAGCTAGGTTAAGAACTATGAGAACTGAAAGAGGAAAAGTAAACTTTATCCAGGGACAGTCTACATATATATTGGCCTATTCTTATCTTTTTTTCTTAATGGTGACATGGACCATTCATAACGTAAGAGTCTTCTTCACAACTGTGAGCAGGGCAGTGCGGGGGGGGGGGGTGAACCGGAGTGACGACAATTTACTATAGCAGTGTTCACTGCTCCTGCTCAGGCTGCACAGTAAAACCATTTTGGTTCCTGAAATTCCTTCTGATTGTGTAGATGAAATATAACTGATAGAATTCTACAGAATCTACTTTCAGGAAGTTTGTGGAAAGAATGTTTCCCATCCCTTCTTCCTGCCCACTGCAGTCATCTGTGCCTTTTGAGGGTTGGGAGGTCCTCCTGACAAAGTGGGTTGGTTTGCAGGGGCTACTGTGGGAGGGGGAAATCACCCCCAAACTCTGTGTGATTTTGTGCAATTCCCATCCCCTTTTGCCCCACCACACATTGTTCAGGAAGGGCCCCCTTGTACTCTGGAAAGGCTTTTCAGGCATAAATGCGGCTGAAGCATGTGGGGAGGGACAGGAAACTTATTCCATGCACTTTAAGAACCTCTTAAAGTTTTCCCATTCTTCCATCATATCAGAGTACCTCCCTGTTCCTTGCATTGCTGTACACACATCACACACTCTTGGCTTGTGTCTCTTTGGTTGCTGTGAAGTGAGACTACCACATTCTTAAAATGTTCTTGCTGTTCAGTAGGTATTGATGAATCATATGGTTAGATGTATTTCAGTTATGCCTTTTTTTTAAAAAATGTGAAGGGTTTGGGGACTAGTTCTTTGACCTTGAGGTAAAAGGTGCATTTTAAACAGTGTATCTGCTATACTACTAGATGACAGAAGTGCTGTGCATTTGTCCAAGCATTGTAATAATCTGGCGAAAAAGAGGAGAAATGCATATCTGAAGCCATGATTTTAACTCTAGATAACCAATTGTACTCTGCTACAACTTCAAATAGATTTTTATTCACGGATGCTACTGTG
The DNA here is from genome assembly GCF_964188315.1 of Podarcis muralis. Taxonomy (NCBI): domain Eukaryota; kingdom Metazoa; phylum Chordata; class Lepidosauria; order Squamata; family Lacertidae; genus Podarcis; species Podarcis muralis. Next base: position 130,846,065 of record NC_135655.1, read on the forward strand.
ACATAATACCAAGTTCTTTATTACTGACACACAGATAACAAATAAGGTTGTGCTAAATTTAAAAATGCTGTAGCTCCATTAGTCAAAACAAAATAAAAACAAACCTTCCAGTAGCACCTTAGAGACCAACTAAGTTTGTTATTGGTAAGAGCTTTCGTGTGCATGCACACTTCTTCAGATACCATGTAGCTCCATTAGTTGCATTCAGGTTGAGACCGTGAAACACTTTCTTTACACTTGAAAAAAGCCAACTGCTTAAGTTTAAAGAATCACTTTTATTTAAGTTTTGCACTTTACATACTGTATAGATGAGTTTGTTTACGATACTTTTCCATGTTTTCAATATTTTCCCCCAAATTTTTAAAGTTTAAAATTGGGGGTTGTCTTATACACTGAATGTTGTAAGTAAGTAAGTAAGTAAGTAAGTAAGTAAGTAAATAAATAAATAAATGCCGCCATCCATATTCTCCCCCCCCCCCAGCCTCACCTCACTATTGGCCTCACAACAAACCCTGGTCTGGTACTCCCCCCACCCGGTTCCCTCAGCTGCCCCCTGGCTACCCAGACCCCCCATTCCTCAAGCGCAATCACTCAGGCAGCTCTGGCAGTCACAGCTCCTCTCAGCGGCGGAGGAATCCGCTCCGGCGCTTGGGGCGGAGTGAACCGCTCATAGGGACGGGGCGCACTGCGGGGCCTCTGGAGTCTGCCTGCCTCCCACTCAGCTGCCCTACAGCTGGGGGGGAGGCAGTGGGCGGACCATTTGGGCCCAAGGGGCAGAGTGCAGTTCGCTCCCCTAGATGTTTGAGAGTGGAGCAGAAAAAGGCAATTTGACATCTGCAGCATACGAATTCCCTCTTAAAGGGTTCTTTAGCTATGATTCTTGCAAGTGATGTTGTTTAGTCGTTTAGTTGTGTCCGATTCTTCGTGACCCCCTGGACCAGAGCACGCCAGGCACTTCTGTCTTCCACTGCCTCCCGCAGTTTAGTCAAACTCATGCTGGTAGCTTCGAGAACACTATCCAACCATCTCGTCCTCTGTCGTCCCCTTCTCCTTGTGCCCTCCATCCTTCCCAACATCAGGGTCTTTTCCAGGGAGTCTTCTCTTCTCATGAGGTGGCCAAAGTATTGGAGTCTTAGCTTCAGGATCTGTCCTTCCAGTGAGCACTCAGGGCTGATTTCCTTCAGAATCGAGAGGTTGGATCTTCTTGCAGTCCATGGGACTCTCAAGAGTCTCCTCCAGCACCATAATTCAAAAGCATCCATTCTTCGGCGATCAGCCTTCTTTATGGTCCAGCTTTCACTTCCATACATCACTACTGGGAAAACCATAGCTTTTACTATACGGACCTTTGTTGGCAAGGTGATGTCTCTGCTTTTTAAGACGCTGTCTAGGTTTGCCATCGCCTTCCTCCCAAGAAGCAGGCGTCTTTTAATTTCGTGGCTGCTGTCACCATCTGCAGTGATCTTGCAAGTGATACAACTAGTTAATTAGTATTGAATACATGCTGGATTGATAGCATGAATCGGATGTTTAATGACACTCAGTATAATGTTCTACAGAAGAATAGTAGCCTGGGCATGTTACGAGAAAAGTACATGAAAATAAACATAAAGAGTGATGCTATAAGGATGTAAATATGTCATTAGGGTGGGATCCAGAGGATTTCTGCTTGTAGAAGTCTGCCTAGTCTTCAAGTGACTTGGGAAGAACCTTCTGATACATCTATCTTTAGCGGAGTCAGCGGTCAGCGGAGTTGCAACCCCCCAAAGTGCCTTCTCAGTGAAGGCACCCTGGCTTTGGAACAGCCTCCCCGCCAAAGTTAGGTTGGTGCTGACTCTCTCCATCTTTTGTTACCAGCTGAAGACTTTCCTCTTCATCCAGGCATTTGAAGTAAGGGCTTTTCAGTGGCAGATGTGAGAGAGATTAGCAGTTGTATCTTCTAATTATGTGTTTCTCGTCATAATGCATTTTACTATTGCTGTCCACTCTGATAAAATTTATGATTAAGATACGGAGGGATTAAAAAATAAATTAATTAACAACGCTACAATGGCATCTGATGGAAAGGAAGGATACAGTTATTTGTTATTTCTTCGTGGCTTCTTTTTCTCTAAAGGTATTGATTAAGGTTGCAAGTAAAGTATGACGATGTTGCTATGAATGGTCCCTGTGCTTATTTTGCATATATTTAAGGTTAACTGAATTGTTGTTGTTACAGACTTTACCTTTTGCATTGCATTGCCATTTAATCCTGATGTTCACACATTTTTCTCTACACCATCCTGTGTGTGTATGCATATGTAAACATAATTGCAAACCTACCAACTGAGGTTAACAGTTCATATAGCTGATGAAGTAGCGGACTAGCCCAAGAGAGCTTGTGGCATAATAAATTGGTTAGTCTTTAAGGTGCCGCAAGACAAACAATTGTTTGTTAACATGATATATTATTATTAATAATAGAGATTTTTAAAAATCACTTGCATCAGTTAAGAGCTGCAATAAATCCTTCATAAATTGTGTGTGTGCGCGCAAACAGGGGGTATCCAAATCTAACTGGTGCAAAGGCATGGAAATTTTACATGTTCATTTGGGTGCTGGGGGAGCATTTAGAGTACCAGTTAGCTTGTGTCCCTGGTGTTACACATTGCTTGTTCCATTTCACTTATTTTCAGTAGTTTGATTTCCATGTGGATTTTAAAGTGGGGCACAGATGCACGTTTTTGTGTTTAATGCATGTGCATAATTATAAGTGTAAGATCACAGTAAATAATTCATGTCAGTTGGGGTCTTGCTGCTTATAATGAGTTCTCATGGGCAAACCTGGATTGCTTAGCTTCTTTCAGATACATGTAATACTTTATGCTTCCTATTGGGTAAAACTGACACAATCTCATTAGCTGTTAAGAATGAAATGGGAGAGAGTCCATAGAATTTCTAAATTTTCAACTCTCATGAAAGAGGCAGAAACGTTTGGACATGATATCCCGCCTTTCACTCCCCTTAAGGAGTCTTAAAGTGGCTCACAATCTCCTTTCCCTTCCTCCCCCACAACAAACACTCTGTAAGGCGAGTGAGGCTGAGAGACTTCAGAGAAGTGTGACTAGCCCAAGGTCACCCAGCAGCTGCATGTGGAGGAGCTGGGAAGCGAACCCGATTCACCAGATTATGAGTCCACCGCTCTTAACCACTACACCACGATGGGTCAGGTAACAAACACCAAACATATCAACCTGTTGGTTTCCAACACAGCTAGTAAGCTGATTAGAATTGTTGAGTTGGAAGGGACACCCAAGGGTAATCTGTTCCAACCCCCTGCAATGCAGGACTCTTTTGCGCAAACCAATAACCCTGAGATAAAGAGTCTCATGCTCTACTGACTGAGCTGCCTCAGCTGTCAATATACGTTGGGTTCTCTTGTGATTCTCTAGTCTGTGTACAAACATGGGAATTCGAGAGAAGTAGCCCTGTTTTTGCTTCTGTAAACTAGTTGTGTTTTTAAAAGTTAATTGTGTAGTGGTTAAGAGTGGTGGACTCGTAATCTGGTGAACCGGGTTCACTTTCCCGCTCTTCCACATGCAGCTGCTGGGTGACCTTGGGCTAGTCACACTTCTTTGAAGTCTCTCAGCCCCACTCACCTCACAGAGTGTTTGTTGTGGGGGAGGAAGGGAAAGGAGAATGTTAGCCGCTTTGAGACTCCTTCGGGTAGTGATAAAGCAGGATATCAAATCCAAACTCTTCTTCTTATTGTCACACAAATCTTATGGGCAAAATTCAGAAAATTGGATAACTGGAGACAGGATTTAAACGGTTGAATATGTGATCAGGATCAACTGACAGAAGACTATTTTGTTATGTGCTGGTTTTAATGAACCAGTATGTTTAACACATTGGTTTTCGGGTTGGGAACCTCCAGCCACTGGGCCAAATTAGGCCTAATTTGATTCACAAGACTATTTCCTCAACCATGCCCATTTGTGACGTTGGGGACAGGGCAGGTGAAGAACACCAAACTGGAGCATTAACACCTACTCCCCATTGTTCCTTGACAAGCTGTTTGGAAATTCTGTTGTGCAGCTCATCCCTGTCCAAAACGGGGATTGATGTATGTGCTGAAATTGAATTTTTGTCAGGACAAAGTCTATTAAATGTTAGTACAGTTCCAGTTGTAGATACCTTGTGTTCAAATGGATGTTACTTCCAATTGTTTGGCTGAGACTTCCAAGGCAACTAGAACAAAGCTTCTAGTCAGAAAACAACCTAGTGATTGACAAGTTTTATGCAGATAAAAATATTTTTGTCTAATTGTGCAAATATTCTGCTGCCAACAACATTTGATTCCTGAAAATACCTCAGTTAAGTATAAATAACATATGTTGTAGCTCTGTTTTCTCTGAGGTATATCTTGGCCATCTGCTATATCTGGAATTGGACTTGTGTTCTACATGCTGCAGAAATCTGTTCTCCCTAAATAACTTTAAGGAGTTGATAGCTAATAAGGTGGCCTAATTCAGAGTTATCAGATGTATTACTGTAGATTAGCTATATCATTGCAATATAAAACAACTTGCATACAAGCAATTTTAGATCCAGGTATAAAATAATCTAGGCAAGCACGATACAGTACTGTTCATGATCAAGGACCAAATGTTCCTCTCCTTAGACACTTTATTTTAGGGATTTTTATAATTATTTGTTTTACATGAGCACTTAATACTGATTTTGGGATACACGAATTGATACATTTCCTGACACATGGACTTGAAGCAAGGGATATTCATTCCATGATGTATAGAAAATAGTATATGTGTTCTTCTCAGTCATTCTGAATATTATGCCCAGGAGTTAACCAAGTGTTAACTTAAAGTGTGTACACACATCCCTTCTTCAACCTTACATTGCTACACGACAACACTTTGTTTAGCCTGTTTCCCCCACCTTTTATGAAATTGGAATGTCTACATTATAATCTCTAAAAATTTCAGTCTCTATCTCTCTCACATACTGGTTTCATTTGGATGTCACAATAAACCATTGCTTATTGTGCTGTTCAGTGAAGGATGAGATGTAAATAAAATAAAACAATTACCTTGGTGAATGGTCTTGACAGTCTGAATCTTGATGTATATCTAATCAGTATTTGATGTTTTTCCTTGTATTTTTATGTTAAATTTTTGAATGAGTGTAAGGCTACGACTCACTTATCTGGGATTAAATGCTGGTAGCTTGATTCTTGGATAAAAAATATGTTTATGGAAAGGGGAAAGACTGGTTGCACAAGTAACCTTTCACTCATGCAATCATATGCCATGTGTGTATTTATAAAATGAGGGTTGTACACATGTTGTGGTTGTTACACTGGTAGCTAGTTACAGAGATTACATAGTTTAGGCATAAAATGAAAGCCAGATGCAAGATCCAATTGTTTCAGTTGAGTAAATGGTGCATGGTTTCAAGAACTAGAAATGTATGAGCCTGAAGATAAAAACAAGCCAAGTCTAAGAATAATGCATATACATACAAGTCTGCGTGCACACACACAAACAGCACATTCCTTTCAGACTTCAAGAAGTGACCTACATTTGGCTTGCTTCTGGCTATCTTGAACACCATCTGATTCTATCAGTGTGTTTTCTTTAAATGGAAAATATCTAGAGAATCTTATCATCCTTTCAACTGAATCAGCCAGAATACCTGAATTACACTGCGTATTGAGTATGTTTGTGTACAGAATAGAATTTATTTGTTATATAGATAAATGGTGTTGCAGTTTTTCTTTTGTTCATTTTTGGCTGTGATTGGTAGGCATCTGGCTAATTTAATTTGCAATCTTGTAAATTAATAGAGTGGCGACCTCTAAAACAGCCTTTTAAACAAGCCCACAAATGTTACTAACCTACACAGAAGAAATTTCATGTGAACAAACATGAAATATACATATTTCTAATCTACAGATGCTAGGCTGGTGCTTCCATGCAAAGTTGCCCTGAATGATTTCTCCTCTCTTAATTTCATGTGCTATTCTCTTTCTCATGGACTCTTGACTCCAGTTAAGGGGAAGTAATAGTACGGCTCTATTCTTCCTTGATCAGACCACACCTGGAGTTCTGTGTCCAGTTCTGGGCACCACAATTTAAGAAAGATACAGTATTGACAAGCTGGAATGTGTGCAGGAGGTCAACCAAGATGATCAAGGGTCTGGAAACTAAGCTTTATGAAGAATGGTTGAGGGAATTTGGTATGTTTAGCTTGGAGAAGAGGAGACTGTTGTAGAGTTAGAAAGGCTCTTGAGGATCATCTAGTCCAACCCTCTGCAATGCAAGTCTCTCCACTAAAGCATCCATGGCAGATGGCCATTCAGCCTCTGCTTAAAAACCTCCAGTGAAGGAGAGTCCACAACCTTCTGAGGGAGTTTATTCCAATGTCAAACTGCTTTTACTGTCAAAATGTTCTTCCTGATATTTAGTAGGAATTTCCTTTTTTGTAATTTGAATCCACTGGTCTGGGACCCAACCTCTGGAGCAGGAGAAAAGAAGCTTGTTCCCTCTTCCAAGTGACACTCCTTAAGATATTTGTAAACGGCTATCATATCTCCCCTCAGTCTCCTCTTTTCCAGGCTAAACATACCCAGCTCCTTCAAATGCTCCTTGTAAGGCTTGGTTTTCAGACCATTTATCACCTTGGTTGCACATGTTCCAGCTTGTCAATATCCTTGGAGGATGGAGCAAGCTTGTTTTCTCCTGCTCTGGAGGGTAGGACCTGTACCAATGGCTTCAAGTTACAAGAAAGGAGAATCTGACTAAACATCAGGAAGAACTTTCTGACAGTAAGGGCTGTTCCTGCATCGCAGGACTTGGACTAGATGACCCTCAGGGTCCCTTCCGACTCTACAGCTTTATGATTCTAGAAGGTAAACAAGGATCCAGGTCAAACTGTCTGGCAAATACAGTTCTAGACACCTTCCTAGATTTCATTTGGAGTCTACTCTTCAAGTTCCTGTGAAGCCCACTTAAAGGTTGGGAAATTTCTTCTGGTAGGTTGAAGGGTAGGTGGGAACTGTTACTTCTTTAACGTTTTGCAGCTTACAGTACTCTCACCATGATCCATTGACTACACTGAATTGATGATGAGATGGATTCTGGATGGAAGTTGGTGTCAGTCTCCTTAGCAAATGTACACAGTCTCTTCTACCCTTTCATTATATAGCCTTTTCCGTATGCTGAAGATGCACTTCTTTACTTTGGCCTTTGACACTTAAGATTTACATCTTCAGGACCTGTTCTAGTTGTGATTCTAATTTGTTTGAAATGGTTCTTAATGTTGTATTTTACATTGACGTAATCCTCAATGGGTGGGGCTTTTTCTCATCAGGCTCCATTTCTTTGCATCTTCAAGTGGCTGGGGAAACACAACCAGATGGGCTGGGTATTATTATTATTACTATTATTATTTGTAACTGGTTTTTAATCTATGATTTGTGACTTTCTTCTATGTTATTTCTGTCATTTTCTGCTAGTACTGCTACTTTGTTATATATTTAATTTATCTGTTTAAAATTATTTCTTTTACTGTTGTATACCACATCAATTACTAGAAGCATGTATTAGGCAAGTGAGCATTTATTACTTACAATTTTTGTGAACAGCAGGGGCAAATTTTGCCCCAGTTGTTTTGTTGCTGCATATCTACATTGTTGATATTGCTTTTTAAAATTTAAACCTTGATCCACGTTTTTGACTCTTAAGAGGTACAGTGGTACATCGGGTTACAGACGCTTCAGGTTACAGACTCCACTAACCCAGAAATAGTACCTCAGGTTAAGAACTTTGCTTCAGGATGAGAACAGAAATTGCGCTGCGGCGGCAGCAGGAGGCCCCATTAGCTAAAGTGGTGCTTCAGGTTAAGAACAGTTTCAGGTTAAGAACGGACCTCCAGAACGAATTAAGTTCTGAACCCGAGGTACCACTGTATACTAATATGTTCAGATAATTGTTTTAAATTCTGTCGAAAACAATTGCATTATTAGTCTTTGGAAATGTTTTAAGAGCACAGTTAATATATGGTTTATTTCTTTATTCAAATCCTGAGATCCATCAGCTGGAGTTAGATGCAAAATAATGGCTAGAATTAGCAGAACATAAGAAACAAATGTTAGACAATATTTTTTGATTAATTAATGTGTTAAGAATGGAGCCCTGCCAGAAGATGTTCACTTTTACAGGCATCACTTAAAAGCCAATAAATATTGCCAGATTCAATAGATCACTTTCCCAAGTAAAAAAATTCTCAGGTTGTGTATTCATTATTGCCAGTGTATCAAGTGTGAATGCTTGTATTATTAAGTATTCTTGCAGATACTGTGTATCAATGGAAAGATAATGAGGAATGTAATGCAATGAAGTTTGTTCAATTATCTGTATTCTATCAAAAGCTATAGGCAAATAACCAGAAAAAGGAGTGTTGAGAGCCAATCAGGTGTCATCTTGTTTCGACAATACACCTCATAACACCACTTTTTTTGGAGTAATACTACAAAATTATATATCAATGGAAAGATAATCTAGTGAAGAATGTAATGTAATAATTTTTATGAAAGATTATTTATTACAACATAAATAAGGAGGACATTTGTCAGTGTGTTATATGATTGCTATCAAGTTGGTTGGGGTTTTTTGTTCTTTCATTTAGTGAGCTTGTAAAACGTAATAAAATTAAAGAAATGGTGCAAAAAGTTGACTGGTCACCCAGAAAGTGATGTAAAATAGTAATTTTAAGTGAACAAGGCTACAGTTATGAAGAAATTAGAAGAAAAATCAGTGGAAACTTAACCAAAGGTGGCATTTCTAAATTTTTGAAGAGGTATAAGGAGACTCAGTCACTACAAAATCAGACTGGTAAAGGCAGGAAAGGTGCACAACAGCAAGTGACGATAGAAGAATTGAGAAACTGTGCCTACCTGACAGAAGAAAATCATCTGGGTGTATACAGTGGTACCTCGCAAGACGAATGCCTCGCAAGACAAAAAACTCGCTAGACGAAAGGTTTTTCCGTTTGCGAGTTGCCTCGCAAGACGAATTTCCCTATGGGCTTGCTTCGCAAGACGAAAACGTCTCGCGACTTTGTTTCCTTTGTCTAAATAATAATTCGCAAGACGAAAAATTCGCTAGACGACAAAACTTGCGGAACGAATTAATTTCGTCTTGCGGGGCACCACTGTACAAGATGACATGGCACAATGTAATATGAAGTTGAGTGCAAGGACTGTTTGGCTCAGACTGCAGGAATATGGTCTAAATGCTAAAATTCCAAGGGAAAAGCCATTGTTACCACTCAAACAAAGGTTGAAAAGATTAAACTGGGCTAAAACCCATGTTAACTGGACAGTGGAACAATGGGACAGTGTTATTTGGAGTGATGAGACGCAAATCTCCTTGCTTGGTAGTGGTGGCATGTAATACATGAGGGCGAGTATCAGAGAAGATTTACATTCTACTTGCCTTGCACCTACCATGAAACACCCAGTTAGTGTTATGATCTGGGGTTGTATGACAGCAAAAGGTGTGGGCAGAAATTGTGTCAATGGGAATATAAATGCCCAAAAATACATAGCCCAGACATTAACCCAGTCAAAATGGAGTCGACTAAAGAAGCTAGTCAGAAGCAACCTAGCAATAAAACCCAATTAATAGAGGCAATAATTCAATCTTAGTTTCACATTATTACAGCTGCAGAACTAAAAAACTTGGTTCACTCCCTGGGAAGGCTAAAGGTCACCCAACTAAGTATTAACTGACATGGTGAGAATTTTTGTATATCTCATTTTTTCTTTGTGTTCTACGTTTCTTCTTTATGAATGTTGTTGTAATAAAAAAATCCTTCATAAAAATTGTTGCATTACATTCTTTATTAAATTATCTTTCCATTGATATATACTTTTATGGTATTACTCCAAAAAAGGTGGGTTTATGAGCCATCATTGCCAAAACTAGATGACACCTGATTGGCTCTCTAAACACTGGTGTATGTAACTCTTGAAAGGGGTGTGTGCATATAGAGAAAGAGAATCATACCTCTGAAGAGACTGAAATCTTTGAACACTGCATTTTTACTTGAAAGTCTTAATGCTGCTGATTGAATAACCAAAAGCTGATGAAAAATTACATTGCCTCAAACTATCATTGTTGGGTCCAAAAACAAAAAAACAAAACTTGTATTACTTCCAGTACCAGGGACTGTATTACTAGTTGCTGAGGAACAGGAGTGGAAGAGGATCATGTCCTGCTTTGGTAATAAAATGCTGGAGTAGATAAATAGGCCTTATATTTCTTGCTTAAATATGCAAGTGTATGGCTCAAATTAGTCAAGTAATGTTAATAACACCTGAAAAAGGCAGGTGTGCACAAAATCAAGTTTCTTGAGGACCCCCAGTATCTATCTATCTATTACTGTGATAGCTCGGCTTCCCTTGCGAAATTGGGAGGCTGATTATCTCTCATATATATGTGTATGTGTGTGTGTGTGTGTGTGTGTGTGTGTGTGTGTGTGTGTGTAATGTCCAGTAGCGCCTTAGAGACCAACTAAGTTTGTTTTGGAGGCTGATGTTTGAGATACTGAGTGAAAACATTGAATGTGGCTTTTTAAAAAAGCATAAAGTGGTTAATTAAAATTGGCATCCTCCTAAAGTTCCTCATGGATACAGTGGTACCTCGGGTTAAGTACTTAATTGGTTCCAGAGGTCTGTTCTTAACCTGAAGCACCACTTTAGCTAATGGGGCCTCCTGCTGCCGCCACGCCGCCACCGCAGCACGATTTCTGTTCTCATCCTGAAGCAAAGTTCTTAACCTGAGGTACTATTTCTGGATTAGCGGAGTCTGTAACCTGAAGCGTCTGTAACCTGAAGCGTATGTAACCCGAGGTACCACTGTATTTCTATTAATACTCTTTTTAAAACAGAAAAACTAACTATCTTTCTTTGTGACTCTTAACACAATATTTCAGATGAACAAGATAGAACAAACAATGCAATCTGTGCACTGAGTTGGGGCTGTAAATTATCAGGGCCATGGGCATAGCCAGGGTTTTTGTTGGGGGAAGGCCGAACCTCAGTTTGCTATGTATTTTAATTTATTTTCATTGATGGGGGGAGCTGCCTCTCCCAGCTCCCCCTTGGGTATGCCTATGATCAGGGCCATCCAGAAACTGGTACCCCTTTCCTGCAAGACTGTTAGTAAAGGATCTAGTTACAGGCAAGTAGTCGAAACAAAATTAAGGTGCTACTGGAAGGAATTTTTTTATTTTGTTAGTAAAGGAGTATAATTCAGCAGCAATCAAAGGCTTCAGACCTGAGCACACTTAACTAGGGAATAAAGGTAAAGGTACCCTTGCCCATACGGGCCAGTCGTGTCTGACTCTAGGGTTGCGCACTCATCTCACTTAAGAGGCCAGGGCTGTCCGGAGACACTTCCGGGTCACGTGGCCAGCGTGACTAAGCTGCATCTGGCGAGCCAGCGCAGCGCATGGAAACGCCGTTTACCTTCCCGCTAGAGAGCGGTACCTATTTATCTACTTGCACTTAAGGGTGCTTTCGAACTGCTAGGTGGGCAGGAGCTGCGACCAAACGACGGGAGCTCACCCCGCCGCGGGGATTCGAACCGCCGACCTTACGATCAGCAAGTCCTAGGCACTGAGGTTTTACCCACAGCGCCACCTGCGTCCCTAACTAGGGAATAAGTACTACTAAATTCAGAATTTATGAGTAAATATATTTAGGATTGTTTTATGTAACACTTTTATTTAAGCTAGTTTCAGAAACATTCTGAAGAAATTGGAGTTTTATTTGCTGTGGTAGTTCAGTAGCTTTATTACTAAGATTAAAAGCAGATTGCTAGCTTTTTGGTTTCACAAAACCTGGTTTTGTTTGACTGGTATGGAACTGACAAAACAAACCTGGCCCTTACAAAATAATTTTAAAAAATTAAGTCTAGTAGCACCTTAGAGACCAGCTAAGTTTGTTCTAGGTATGATGAGCTTTGTAATTCCTGCCCTTACAGTAAGTAATTCCTGCCCTCATTCTCTTGGGCTACTTTATGTTCTGGTATTTGCAAGCTAACTCATTCCGCAGAGAAGCTGTGTTCCACTCCGGAATTTGCCTTTTCTCCCCGTTTCTTGAGACGAAGCTCTTTAGGATATCTGCTGCTTTCCGATACTGGGAGACTGTAGTACATTATGCTGATTGCAGGCGAGGAACGTGTTTGTCTAGGAGTCGGATTACGCTGAGGCATCCAGCGATTGGTGGCCACGGGGAATTATTATTATTTTCAGCATCGTTCTTCCTTTTGGGCGACAGTAGATTGCAAGGATAATACAGGGCCGGCGCTTCATTTAGTATATTAAGCGGACGAGATATAATCGGATTTGCTCTGCAAAAAGGGCACAATATGCGGACGGGCAATCTTCTGTAAACAATAAAACCGAGGAGGGCGGCTGCTGCTCCTCCCCTCGCTAATCCTCTCCGGCGCTGCTTCCAGAGATCTGCGGGAGGAAAGCTCGCTCTGCTCCCTCCCGACCGCCCCGGCTTGGATTTGGGGTGGTGATGGTGGGCGCGCGTGGCCGGGAGGCAGGAGAGAAAGGGAGGCTCCGTGGGGCGGCTGTTTCATAGGCGGGCGCTGTCGACATGGAGCGATGCCGTTACCTCCCCAGGCAGCCGAGCCGGAGGAGGGAAGGGCAGCCGGAGCCGCCGTGCCTCCCGAAGTGACTGCAGGCGGAGGAGATCGCCGCCGGAGGAGAGGCAGGGACAAAGGACCTGGCCTCGGTTAGTCCCCCGCGGCGGGACTGGAGATGTACCTCCTGGACAGCAGCGACCCGACCTCCGCCCCTTCCTCCCCGGGCGCCGCGGAGCGGGGGACCCCCCAGCGGAAAACGGTCTACCGCATCTCGGTGACCCTAGTGAAGAAGGAGCCTCTCGGCTCGGCCGCCGTGCCCCGCGATGGCTTCCTCCAGCAGCAGGAGGAGAGCGCCGGGGCTGCCGCCGGGCACGCTTTCCGCAGCTCGCGGGCCCTCAGCACCGGGCAGCTGGAGCTGGGCCGCCTGAAGGTGACCAGGCGAGCCGGGCTGGGCTTCAGGTGGCCGCCGGCAGAGGCGCGCGGGAAGAAGGACTCGGCGCCCGAGGGGGCTGGCCGGCGTCCCCTGCGGGGCTCGCAGCAGCAGCAGGAGGAGGAGGAGGCCGGCCCCGCGGGGCTCCCGAGACACTCGCCCGCCGAGGAAGCGGCCCCCGGCGGCCTGGGCCCCGCGCGGCGGGCGGCGGCGGCGGCTCCGCTGCGCCGGAGCTGCAGTTTCCGGCACTGGAGCGGCGGGGAGGCGCTGCGGCTGCGCGCCTTGGCGCGGACCAAGCGCCACAGCAGCTCGGGCTGCCTCTCTCTGCCGGCCGGCGGCGCGGGAAGGTCGCTGAGCGCCGGCAGGCGCCCCCCGCGGGCGGGGGCCGAGGCGGGCGGGGGCCCGAAGAGCCCGGCCGGCGAGCTGCAGGTGCTTTCGGAGCGGCTGGGGGCCTGGGAGAGTTCGGCCGGGAGCGTCGCCTCTTCGCCCGAGCGCCGCCTGCTGCGCTTCTTCAGCGGGGTCTTCTCGCCCTTCGGGAGCCCCCTGGGCAGGTCTCCCCGGGCCCGGGCGGGGAGCAGCAGCAGCCTCCAGAGAAGCGCCGGCGCCCGCGCGCAGTCCAGCACCGAGAGCCTCGCGGAGCCCCTGAGCAGAGGTGCCTCCCGGGTTGGGCGGGGACGGGGGCTGGGCGAAGGGGGCGGGCAGCACTCGGGCGAAATGCTGACCCGAAAGGGATGCCCTTTCTCGCATGGGCATTCCTGCACCGGTCCATAAATCTGCACTAGTCGTTGAGCTTGGCTCCTCAGTGTTGGGTCTTTCTATTGGAGAGCAGGAGAAGAGCCTCTTGGTTTCTTTATATAGGTTACTAGGTCAGTGAATCCTCACAGTAGCATGCACACCCTTTGTCTTTGTCAAGTATTGCTTTTCTTTTCTTTTCTCTCCCCCACCCTCACACATTTTTTGGCAGAATCCTGCTCTCCTTGTGGTTGTTAATGTTGCTGTTGCTGTTGTTGTTGTTGGTGGTGGTAGTTCAGTAGGACACTCCTAAAGGGCACTGTAGGTTCTTTTAACTTGTTGGAATAATGTTAAATTTTATGCCAGTGTGAGGAATGCTAAGTGTGTATGCGCAAACAGTGCAAGGTGCTTTAAAAGCCTATTTTAGACCTTGTATAAATTGTATTGGGATGAACACTTGTTCTCAAAGGCAAGTAGGGTCCTAGTAACACAATGCAATATTGGGACAAAATGGAACTGGTTGCAGGTGATAAGCTAAATTAGTGACATTCATAAAACTGCTGATTTCTTCTGAATGGCTCAGTGAATGTTTGTGAAGTATACAGAGAACACTGGTTGGTACCCTCTTCTGCATCCCATTACGCTAGTAGCTACAGCAAAGCTCCTTTTGCTCATCAAATATTTAAGCCAGCAAAGATGAAGGTGGCAATCTTTGTTGAGAGTAGTGACCTATTGCGGTGCAGGTGCATAGCCCTAGACATAGGAAGAAAAAAACTGGAGGCACTGTATGTAGTACATGTGATACAGTATTGATGTTTCATCTAGGTAAACAGACATAGGCCTGGTTTATAAGTTCCACTGTGTTCCATCAGTGTGGCTTATTTCCTGGAAAAGGAGTATAGATTTGCACTTTAGAATCTCCAGATTGGAATGAACTAGGCTCTGTTTTTTAGATGAAATGTAATAAAGGGAATAGCTCTGTCAGTAAATATAATGAAACAGAGGAAAGGGCTATGGAATTAAACATCTCTTTTAAATGGGAGCAGGGTTGGGGGATGTGAAAGCAGCAACTCAGTGGGAAATCATTAACATGTTATTAATTATTCCCTGCGTTTTAACTTAAATTTACTCCAGTATGATTATTTCATTCATTGCTTTTATTTATGTAATGTGCATCATGCTTTCCCTTCAAAAAATGGACAGTGGCATTTCTGTTCACTAATTATGCCAAGTAGATTAAAAAGTGACTTTCCCAATAAATGGGGGAGTAGAAGAATTAGAACTTGGATAGGAGAGACTTGAGTACAAATTCAAGGGGTTGTATCCAACAAAGCGATACCATGTGCACAAGGACTGCTACTTATGCAGTGGAACTTTCCTTTATATGTGTCCCCCTGTGTCCCCCCCAAATGGTTTTCTTCTTGGAGTGCAGTTGGCTGGCAGTGGGACAAGGGATGAACAGAGCGAGCTCATGGGAAGTGGTCCTTTTAATTATTGGCAGCACAGTTAAGAGAGAGCCTTGCATCTTCACTGGGGAGGTAAAGGAGGCAAAGAAGACATGTTTAACTGAAATCCCATCCTGCAAATTTGAATATGGGCTATTGAGTAGCTTTGTCAAGGGATGTTTGATTGACTGTCACATAGGCCATGTGGGAAGACTCTAGAGAGGGGCGGAGTTCTGATTTGGTCCAAAAGGTTGGCTTCCCAAAGCTGTGGCCTGGTAGAGGATGCTGGTGTACAATGAGCATTCTTAAAGTGCACTTGTGATTGCAGTTTGGAAGGGAAGGCATCCTGAATCATAACAATCATAATGTTATTATTTACATGCCACCCAGCTGACTGGGTTGCTCCAGCCATTCTGGGCAGCTCCCAACAAAATTTTAAAAGCACAATAAAACCTCAACATCAGAAACTGTACAGGGCTGCCTTCAGATGTTTTCTAAAAGTCATATAGTTGCTTATCTGTTTAACATCTGATGGAAGGGCATTTCACAGGGTGGGCACCACTACCATACAGAGTGCATCCAGTTCTCAGCCATCGTACCAGATTGAGCTGGTTGACAGCTGCCCTGGACACAGAAATATCCTGTACTTCCATGGACACCTGTGAGTCTAAAATGATCCCATGGCTGCACACCTGCTTCTTTAGTTACCTGGTTGGGGACTAGGGAGCCCCCCCCCCCCCCCGCAACCTGCCTGTCCCCCACAAACTGTACTTGTCAGGATTCAACCTCAACCCATTTTCATGTCTGACATTTTATTTTTTATATATTTTGCTGGAAGCCACCCAGAGTGTCTGGGGGAAGCCCAACCAGATGAGTGTGGTATAAACAATAAAATAATAATTATTTTAATTATAATTATTATAACTGCCACCCCACTGAAGAAGTGGAGGAGCCTCCAGACACTCACAGAGGACGTTCACTGCCTTCACTGGTTCCAATTTAAACAAGAGGTAGAACTGGAGATCATCTGCGTAATGGTGAACACCCAGTCCAAACCCCTGGTGATCTCCCCCAGCGGGCTTCATATAGATGATGCAAAGCATGGGGGAGAGGATGGAGACCTGAGGCGCCCCATAAGTGAGTGCCGAGGGGTCTGAACACTCACCGCTCAACACCACTTTTTGGCCATGGCCCAGGAGGAAGGAGCAGAACCACTGTATAACAGTTCTCCGAACTCACAAGCCTCCTAGATGGTCCAGAACGATACCATGATTGATGTTATCAGAAGCCACTGAGAGATCCAGCAGAACTAAGAAACAGCTTTCACCTCTGTTCCTAGCCCGCCAGATCATCAACCAGTGTGATCAAGGAGGTTTCAGTCCCATGATGAATCCTGAATCCTGATTGGAAGGGATTCAAATGGTCCACATCCTCCAGATTTGCTTGGAGTTGTTCAGTGACCAGTTGCTTCTTTGGGACTTTGAAGTGTGCAGTCACCTTATGTTATTGTGATGACAGGTGGGGAGGGCTAAGAACATAAGAGGAGCCTCCTGGATCAGGTCAGTGGCCCATCTGTCACATCCTGTTCTCACAGTGGCCAGCCAGATGCATAGGAGAAGCTGGCAAGCAGGACTTGAGCACAAGAGCCCTCTCCCTTTACTGTGGCTTCCAGCAATTGGTATTCAGAAGTGTAACTCTCTCTAACCACGGAGGCAGAACATAACCATCTTGGCTAGTAGTCATTCTTGGTTTTCTCCTCCATGAATTTGTCCAATCCTCTTAAAACCACCCAGGTTTGTGGCCATCATTGCCTCCTACAGTTTGGTCTGCAAGGCTAGGTCCCTCTAAGATACGAACTCATGGAGCCAAAAGGTCCCCAACCTGCTTTAGAAGCAATACTTCTTGATCTTTGCCATCCACGTTATACTAGGACTAGCTTCTGTTTGCCATTTTTCACGAGAGATGACTGATGGAATGGAACAAAACAGAGAGAATTCTTGTAAACCATGGCCATACCTCCTGTTGTTTACTCCTTGGTTTTTAGATTGGTCAGGAAGACCAAACTTCTTCTCCCTTGTCAACAGTTCGTGTTGCTTTTTAGTCTGCCTTGAGTAAACATTTGTATCTTTTCAACCTTTCACATCACAACTTTATTTATCCTCTGCTTAATGTATTTATTGAGTACATTTTACTCAAAGCATTGCCATAACCAACTGTCACATTCACAGTTGATGGGGAATGAGTGGATAATCTTGAATACTAATTACACATCTGTCACTCTGCTGAGAAGTAATTAGGCAATTCTACTTAGCAGATCAAATCCTTTAACTCTGGTAGCATTTTGAAAAACTATACCCCCTCATTCACTCTTCAGTTTCATATTGGATATGAAATCTAACACAACACTCATTCTTAAAGAGAGGATTCTATTTCATGTTAAATAATTCTCTTTTTTGAGCCTCATTCTTTAACCACCTTGATAATGGCAATATTGTGAGAAGGAACTATTAGGAGTGTCAGTGCCCTCTCCACTTGGGAGTTCAAGAGCTTGCATTATGAAGTCCAAAGGGACATCAGCCTAATGCAGTTCCAGCTAGACTTAAATACATTAATGCCTTTTATCTCCATATCATACTGCATTAAATGATCCTGTTAATAACATGTTGTAGTTGCTTAAAACGGTTGCCTTATATCTGAAGAAGTGTGCATGCACACGAAAGCTCATACCAAGAACAAACTTAGTTGGTCTCTAAGGTGCTACTGGACAATTTTTTATTTATTTATTTTTTATATATGCCTTTCACTGTTAGACCATGATGTAGAACTTGTAATGTGTATACAGTGGTACCTTGGGTTACATACGCTTCAGGTTACAGACTCCACTAACCCAGAAATAGTACCTCGGGTTAAGAACTTTGCTTCAGGATGAGAACAGAAATCATGCTCCGGTGGCACAGCGGCAGCACCGGGAGGCCCCATTAGCCAAAGTGAAGTGGTGCTTCAGGTTAAGAACAGTTTCAGGTTAAGAACGGACCTCTGAAATGAATTAAGTTCTTAACCCGAGGTACCACTGTACCTAGATACTGTAGCTTCAAAGATCAGAGTTAAAATGACTTCATTTCATGAACAATGGTCCTTCTTGCATGCTTTTGTGGTGGTTTTAAGGTATGTATCAGTTGGACATATTAATACAGTATTTGGATACATTATGAAGCTTTTAAGAAACTGTCTAGTTTAATTCTACCAGATTTTGCAGAAGTAGAGTTTTTTAATCAAGGTTGTTTCTGGACCATGCCAAAGTTAAATGGAAGAGAAGGCATTCAGGAGGCAGTTAACACTTATTTCTCCCCTGATCTAAATTACATTCAAGACATGGATGCTATAGAATAAAGGATTGTATCAAAATTAGAACTTTTAAGTCATAATGTGATTAAAATGGAAATATTTGAAAGTGGATTGTTTTAGTGTATTTACTTTTTGTAAGCTATCTTGGGAGAGCTTGACTCTGAAAGTTGGCGTATGCATTTCTTAAATAAGTATACATAAATCCTTACCTGAGAGTTCTTTGCAAATGGTACTGATTGTGAGTGTACTGCTACTACTACTAAAAGGTAACGACAGTACCCCTGACCATTAGGTCCAGTCGTGGACGACTCTGAGGTAGCGGCGCTCATCTCGCTTTATTGGCCGAGGGAGCTGGCGTTTGTCCGCAGACAGTTTCCGGGTCATGTGGCCAGCATGACTAAACCGCTTCTGGCAAACCAGAGCAGCGCACGGAAAAGCCATTTACCTTCCCGCTGGAGCGGTACCTATTTATCTACTTGCACTTTGATGTGCTTTCGAACTGCTAGGTTGGCAGAAGCAGGGACCGAGCAATTTATATACCGTTATTCCTAAAAACCCACCAAAATGGTTTACAACATAATAAAAACCATGTAAAAAATAAATATGCTGTCCTGAGCAAAATATTCTCTGAGGTAGGTTAGACTGAGTACAGTGGTACCTCGCAAGACGAATGCCTCGCAAGACGGAAAACTCGCTAGACGAAAGGGTTTTTTGTTTTTTGAGCTGCTTCGCAAGACGATTTTCCCTATGGGCTTGCTTCGCAAGACGGAAACGTCTTGCAAGTTTGTTTCCTTTTTCTTAACACCGTTAAGACAGTTGCGACTTGACTTCGAGGAGCAACTCATAGCACGCGGTGTGGTAGCCTTTTTTGAGGTTTTTGAAGACTTGGGTGATTTTTGAAGCTTTTCCAAAACTTTTCCGAAACCGTGCTTCGCAAGACGAAGAAAATCGCAAGACGACAAAACTCGCGGAACGAATTAATTTCGTCTTGCGAGGCACCACTGTATATGACTGACCCACAGTCACTTAATGGGTTTCACAACTGAATGAGGATTCAGACTCCCTGGTTCTAGTCAGATGCTACCCACTAGACAGGGGCCTTTGCCACAAACTGTTTGGTGGAGATGCCTGCAAGAAATAGTAATTTCAATTTGGGGGGGGGGGGAATGCAAAAACGACTTGGAGGGGGTAAAATAGGGAAAGAATGAAAAACCATTTCCTCCCTTAAATTTTCTATTCCCCGCCCTGAGCCTTCCCATCTCTAGGTAAGTGGCAGTGACATGCGGCACTGGGAAGACAGGAGAGCAATGCAGGCCTGCCAGATGCTACTTTCTTCAAGTACAGCAGGGGGTCAGTGAATGCACTTCCCTGACTTCTGCAGATCTAGGAAAAAACTGCCTGCCCTTGTAAAGTTGGGGAGAGGAGCCAAGAATAATATGCAGATCAGATGTGGATCACTTCAGAATCATTACTCTTACTAGATTCCATGATGCTGTGATCTGAGGAATATTTACTTCTTCCTTATTTTTTCAGATAATAGCTGTCTGGAAGCAATTGCATCATTGTATTTTGTAGTTAGCAGCCATATATGCCACTACTAGAATCCCATTTGTTTGTTTCTATACTTTCTTATCAGGAGTTTTCTATTTAAAGCCATATATAACATTTCTCTCTCTTCAGCGCACGCTTTTATGTTAAATACTGTCATGTGTTGATGGAAGCGGGTTAAAAATATTAGAAGGTTCCAGGTCAGAGGCAAAGAAGATGCCAGATGTACTGAAATAGCCAGATGATTAAGAACTAAACTAGTATTAAGGTCATGGTCTGAATTAAATAGGGGAGAGATTAATGCTTGCAATAATTCAACTGTATGCCAGATGGTGGCCTTAGTAATTTTAGTGATGGCACAAAAATATTTTGTTAGCATTTACAACTTTTCATTTAGGTATTTTGGCCACCATTTACAAGTTGATCTGAGACAGAAAACATCTAAGGGCTATAACATGCATTATGTAAATTAAAACACACACCACTATCTGGTGGAACGCTCTGTCACAAGAGACTAGGGCCCTCCGGGACTTGACATCTTTCCGCAGGGCCTGCAAGACAGAGCTGTTCCACCAGGTCTTTAGCCAGGGCACAGCCTGACCCCCTTCCTTTGGCAATCCTCACAGAACTCTAGCCCAATGGTTGCCATTAATCTGATTTGAATTGATTTTATAATGAAATGATTTTAGAATGTTGTATCATTTTACTGTTGTTAGCCGCTCTGAGCCCGGCTTCGGCTGGGAAGGGAGGGATATAAATAAAATTTTATTATTATTTAAGGCTTATTAACTTTAATTTAAGCATGGATGCATTTATACACATGCAAAGTTCTTAGGGGAGAGTAATTTGAAAAAGTTAAGTTTGAAAGATTCACAGTTGCAATTGACTGTTGTATTCATTTTTTATATTAATTTTACCAAACTATCCCCTTTTGGTAATACAGTTGTACATCAGCTCCCGAACACCATGGGAGTCGAACGTTTCGGCTCCCGAACAATTGAAAACCAGGAGTGTTCCAGTTTTTGAACATTCTTTTGTAAGTCTACTGCAGCTTCTGATTGGCTGCAGGAAGCTGCAGCCAATCAGAAGCCGCACTTTGGAAGTCAAATGGACTTCCAGAACAGATTCTGTTTGACTTCCGAGGTACGACTGCAGAAGATTTTCCAGCTCACATCACTGGTAGGGAGGCAGATTGCTAAGGTTTCCAAGTCCATGCAAGGTTAAACCAGTTCATTAAATGTGTGTTCCAGAAGCCAGTGTCTAGAAGGTCAAGGCAACTGATGCTCAAACTTCTTAACTTCTCTCGGTAATCTTCTGTGCTTCTTGAAGGGATGTTGGGATTCTTGAAGGGTATCTCAGGATATGTATATCTTAAAAACCTTAGCGTAAAGCACTTAAGACACTTTTCTGTTGAAGATCTATGCTTCAACATATAGATCTTTTGCATAATTCAACCTTGTTCGTGATGCTTTGACTTTGGGCTGCCCAAAAACTTGAACATGGGTCCGTGGGCTCCTTTGGGAGGTGGGGCAGGAAATAGTAGTGCTAGTGGTAGTGCTTGTAGTAGTAGTTATATACAGTGGTATCTCGGTTTACGAACTTAATTCATTCTGGAGGTCCGTTCTTAAACCGAGGCGCTCTTTCCCTAATGAGGCCTCCTGCTGCCAGTGCCCTTCCACCGTTCAGATTCCATTCGTAGACCAAGGTAAAGTTCGCTAACCGGAACACTACTTCTGGTTTTGCAGAATAGTTCAAATAGTTCATAAACAGGGCTGTTCTTAAACCGAGGTACCACTGTACTTGGTAATACTTTTCAACCCAAATGTTCCTAACCACATGCCTTTACTTTACAAAAAAAACCACACAAAAAATAAAAATGGAACAGGAATGCTGTCCCCGTTGGGTGACAAAATAGCTTCACATAGAATTGTTTTTAAAAAGAAGAAAAAAAGTTATGAAACCGAAGTGTACATTCTTAATGTATATGTGAAATATGGAAATGTTAAAACAAGACAGACATTTCTAATTAATTGAATAGCCATGCACTTACTATTTTAAGGAAGCAAATTGTGTCTTAAAAACCATGATTTCATATTTTTTTTAAAAAATTTGGGTGTTAACATGAAAGGAATAGTTTATGTGTCTAGAGACCTATTTCTATTTAATGCATGTTAGGGCAAAATAATGTTACTGTGCCATGCTGGCCATTAAGTGGTTTCTAATTTTGGCATTTCCTTCCATACATGTTCCTGTATGAGGTACCTTAGAATAGATATCACCTATGATTCATTCTGGTATAAGTAATAGGTGCAAAATGGCAACGGAGAGTAGTACTTAGGATTAAACACCAGACATATTTTGGACTTCTGTTGCTATTCCAGAAGAACTGCAAAAAATAGAATAAGGATGTCTAGGTAGAATAAGCTTGAGATTTTGTATTAGTTACAACTTGATGCATCTGTTTGTGAAAGTGTATTGACTTTGCCACTGTATGGTTAATGGCACATCCAGTTCTAAGCATGTATATGTTCATTATTGGCCTAGGGGATAAGCAGGCTAATAAAATTAGGAGGGTACACTAGTCACTCTTGCTGATTACAGGCTGGATACGGCAGTTACTACCATGTAGTGCTGCTGTCTTCTCTCCTCATTCATGTCAACTTGGCATATCTTTACCGAAAGTGAAAGGTATTGCTTTAGCTGCAGTGATGCACATTACTATATTTTGCCTGCATAGTATTAATAAATGGCAAAGCCTTAGGTGCATAAACTTAAGCTGTTAAGATTCTAAATTAATGGGCAAAGTATACATGACTATCACCATAATCTTACAGTTAAGTGTGCTTAGAACAGAAAATGACATGCATCACAGAGCCATCTGTTTTTCAGAAATGAGCTGCCACTGAACAGAGCTATGAAATAGAAGGGTTTGCTTATTAAAATATAACTTGATGGGAACCAAAGATTATATGCATGGGTAGAAGTGCCTTTTTTCTTGTACAATTTGCCCATCCAATTCTGCTGACTCCCCCTTTCTGCTGCAGGCCACTCATGCCTCATCTTTTCAGGGAAAGTCCCCCAAATCTCAAAAACAGTTTTGACCAGGTGCAGGGGGCTCCAGTGGGGAGGTGGATGGGTGGGAAATCCCCATTATGCAGCAGAGCTCTGCTCTCACTTTGGGGCCAGGCAATAGATAATAACATGAAAATAAGTCACCTGTAACAATTATTTAGTACTGATGTATGGTTAAAATGCTTTATTAAAAAATGTTCCATTTTACAGATGCCTTTGTAAATAGCCAGGAGTGGACACTAAGTCGATCTGTGCCAGAACTCAAAGTGGTAAGTAACATTTCAGTACACTACTTTTAGTTTGTTTCTTAAGTTATTTGGTTTAATGCATGTTGACACTGCTTGTTTCTTTCACTCATTTAGTTGAACTCCTACTCTGAATGGCTCTGTACCATGTCAGGTTCTAAAGCTTTCAAATGTAACTCAGGAGAAAAATATGTTTATGTTTGGGTTGACTACTTGGCACTGATACTAGGACCTTTCCTGGTATCAGCGTCAAGCTCACCAGCCTGTTGTTTCTTGGGTCTTATCCTCCCCCTTCTTTCGAAGATGGTGTAGCACTCTTGTCAAAAAGCTGGAAGTGGCCTTTTCTCTTCCTTGTGGCCAGGTGAAAGATCTTGCTGGTCTTTGCTTTCTCTTTAAAATAATATTTGCTTTTTTATGTTGCGAAAGCTGGAGATTGTGGGTTATTACAAACTATAGTCAATTTTATTTAAAATCATTGGTTATGAAGCTGGCCTTTTTAAAATGAGAATGATTGATAAACCCATTCTGGTCATACAGCACAATAAACAGTAAATGTGAAACTAAATACTGGCAAAGTTGTCCTCTCTGATGTGCAGGAGAGGGGAGGTGGAAGTTCACAAGCCTGAGGCTTTGCTCTGGCTTGTTCTAGTTCATGCATGTACTGCTAAGCCATGGTTTAGCGCAGCATTAAAACATGGTTGAATAAGAATGTTTTTCTTATTTTCTGAAGTATTCTATTTAGTGTAATATACAGTCGTACCTTGGAAGTTGAACGGAATCCGTTCTGGAAGTCTGTTCGACTTCCAAAATGTTCGGAAACCAA
The DNA here is from genome assembly GCF_964188315.1 of Podarcis muralis. Taxonomy (NCBI): domain Eukaryota; kingdom Metazoa; phylum Chordata; class Lepidosauria; order Squamata; family Lacertidae; genus Podarcis; species Podarcis muralis. The sequence goes on from NC_135655.1 coordinate 130,870,367, forward strand.
AGCACGGCTTCTGATTGGCTTCAGGAAGCTCCTGCAGCCAATCGGAAGCCGTGGAAGTCCCACCAGATGTTCAGCTTCCAAAATCCACCTCAACCTGGTATTTCTCGTTTGGGCTTACGGCATTTGAGAGCCAAAATGTTCGAGAACTAAGCTGCTCGAAAACCAAGGTTTTGATATATTTTAGTTGGGATGAGTTGAGGCTCCTTTCAGGTTGAAGTACGATAAGTTTCTTATTCCTTATGTGTGGCCGGAGGGGGCAGAACAAGGTAAAGCATATTGTCTCCAAACAGCCTGCGTATTTCTCTAATTATTGTTTCTACTTTGGTATTATTTGTTTTTAAATTTTAATTATAATATGGCTATTTTTGCCATCTGTTTTTGTGTACACATACTGAATATAACTGCATTGTTACTCTTTTTAGTGGCTCAGCTGCAGTTGGGTTTTGATTGCTTCAGTTAATCTTAGTACTAATTGAAGGGTTTGTTCTGTGTTCCAGAAGTAACTGTTTGAGGAAGCTGCTTTTATAATGTCTGAGCCACACCCTGAGCTATTATGTATAAGAATAGAAAAAGGAGCTAATTATAAGTACCATTGCAGCATCTGTTAACTGTAGTTAATTATACCTAGTAGCCTATTAATGGAAATAAAACTATAGTCATTCTGTCTTGCACAACCTCCGTTTTGCAGCAGTGTTTAATTTATATAGTTAATAGTTTAATTTAAATAGCTAAAGTAAAACAAGCCAACTTCAAACTGTTTTTGAAACTGGCTTGTTATCTGAAGAAGTGTACATGCACATGAAAGCTCATACCAATAACTAACTTAGTTGGTCTCTAAGGTGCTAATGGAAGGAATTTTTTTATTTCGTTTCATTTATTTTGTTTTGTTTCAGCTAACGCTGGATAATGTTAACCACAGTTCCGGATCCAAGCATGAACAAATGCTGAAACTAGAGCTTCTAAACCATGATTTAACATGGCATTCAAATGCAGTGAAAATGATAGTTTCTTCAGTGCAGAATATTGCATTGCAAAAATAGGAAAATGGGAATAAGATGCTGTAGAAAAAGGATAGATGTATTTCAAAGAGTGAGTCTACAATGTCACACTTTTGTCATCGTGTTGAATAAGAGAAATGCTTAAATGCACAATTCCGCAAATGCACTAAGGGTGTTAGGAACGCACGGAGGTGAACAAGTTACTCTGAAGTGGTACTTGAAGGTGGAAGCTAATTGGAGCTAGCAGGGGTCCTAGGCTAAAAGGAGAAATACCAGGTTGAGGTGGATTTCTTCCTCTTTTTGCTTTGTCAGCTTTCCAGGAACTGTTCAAGGGAAGCTTCTTCTGAAGATTGATCAGGAAATTCGGCTGGTACAGAATGGGCTTTTTCTGCAGTGGCTCCCCATTTGTGGAATGCTCTCCCAAGGGAGGCTCGCCCGGCACCTTCATCACATATCTTTATGTGCCAGGCAAAAACTTTCCTCTGTAATCAGACCTTTGGCTGCTTACATCTTTTAAATGTGTTGTGGGAGAGGGTGGGGGTGTTATTGGTTTGTTTTGGTTCTTGTTTTGATTAGGTATTTTGTACTTGTATTTTTTAATCTTGTATTTTTTATGTGGTGAACCGCCCTGAGATCTACGTATGGATGGAGGTGGTTGTAGCAGACTCACCCCGCTAACTGCACCCAATTACATATAGCAGACCCACTGCACAGTACGCCAGTTAAACAAATTTGTACAATTAACACAGGCTAACTTGTGGTGGTCTTGTGAGAGGGAAAGTTTGATTCAGAGTTGATAAACAAGTTTTATTCACACAAAAAGGGGTTTGGTGAAACAAAGTTGGGTCAGGAGGTGTGTTCTTTCAGGTAGAAGTTAAGTTATTACTTAAACTAAATAAAAATGTCACAGGCTTAAACACAGTATATGGACAGCTTTTCTTAAACTTCAGTTACTCAGTAATCAGTTGTAACATTCAAATCAGAACTAATTCTCCCTCAGACAAACCCTGTCCCAATCCTTTTCTCCCATCTCAAATCCAGCCCTTATCCAACTCTCTCCCTCAGAAACGGCTCCTTTTATTTTCCCTCCCAAAGTGCTGGCTCCACCCCCTTCTGGCTGGCTGTCTTGGTAGCCAATCAGAGAGGGGCTCCATCCCTTTGGTGCAATTCCGAGGCACTGCGTCACCAGACACTGGTCTGGCTCAGCTGTCCGTCACAGCGGTATACAAATTAAATAAGTGAATAAATACAAGACTCTCCCAAGTCATGCCTGTCCAAATCTTATTTTAGTGAGGAAATCCCAGTCATTGAAATACTTGTGTTTTCCAAATCCTGTTATGGCCAGAAACTCCTCACCACTGTGAGGCTTTTCCTTCCTCAAGTATTGTGGTATCCAGGAAGCCTGGTAAAGGACCCCTGGACAATTAGGTCCAGTCAAAGGTGACTATGGGGTGCGGCGCTTATCTTGCCTTCAGGCCAAGGGAGCTGGCATTTATCCACAGACAGGTTTCTGGGTCATGTGGAAACCGGATCATAACTAAACCGCTTCTGGTGCAACAGGACACCATGATGAGTGCCAGAGCGCACGGAAGCGCAGGGACACGGGTGGTACTGTGGTCTAAACCACTGAGCCTCTTGGGCTTGCCGATCGGAAGGTTGATGGTTCAAATCCATTCAACAGGGTGAGCTCCCACTGCTCTGTCCCAGCTCCTGCCAACCTAGCAGTTTGAAAGCACACCAGTGCAAGTAGATAAATAGGTACTGCTGCGGCAGGAAGATAAACGGCATGAGACCATGACTGCCCCTGTTTGTCTGTCTTCCTCCACACCTATGGGGAGGTGCATGTTGCCTCCTGGCCCCTGCAATCTTCCTGGCCCCACAGACTTTTGCTATGAGGTCAGGTGAGAGGTCTTTCTGAGGAGTCTCCCACAGGCTCAGAAGGGCCCATCTAATTCTGAATTGAGATAAGTGGTTTTCCATGTTAGTGCATAGAGGACATTTACTGCTTTAATTCAGAATAGCAAACATAAGTTTAGCTTAGTACCTTTTTTCCCTTGCCTGATTATGGTTCCTGCTTCTGATGTTATTTGAAAGGAGGGTGTTGGCTTGAGTATCTAAATTTAGTATTGATTTAGCATTAAAAGTAATTCATTTCCATTTGCAAATTTGTCCAGTGAGATCTCCGCTTGTAATAATTTAAAGTTAAAGTAAAAAAAAAACTTTCACCTTTTATCTCCACAGGGAATTGTGGGCAACTTAGCTAGTGGTAAATCTGCCCTTGTACATCGATATCTGACTGGGACGTATGTCCAGGAGGAATCCCCAGAAGGTACAATGACTGATAGACCATTGGAAGCATGCTTTTATTAAACCTTTATGCTGTCTGTTAGCAACAGTATTTTGTGTGATATTAGCATACAAGGGTATTGTGTTAGAAATTGAAAACCTCCAGGTATAGGGCGGTATATAAATTCAATGAATGAATGAATGAATGAATGAATGAAATTGGAATTTTGCATACTTGCCTCCACATACTCTTTAAAGGAGCAAGCTGGTAATAGCTAGCTTACCTTGTTTCACAAAGTGTACCCAGCTGCAAGAAGTCTGAATGCTAGCAGAATGCTTCCCATTCCCCATCACAACTACTCAGATTTTAGTTGTGAATTCTTCATGTGGGCAATATTCTTAATCTGATTTCATAATTTGCCTCTTAAACTATTTGTGAGGACATCAGTACCAACTCATATTTTAGTCCTTTGCCTTACTGAAGAGGTTGAGAATATAATTTGCATGTCACTTGTTCACTTTATTGTTCCGCTCAATTTTTAGAAACAGCTATAAAAATAAAAAAGTTGTTAAAACTCTGATTATGGCTAATTGGTTGATTTCAGTTGAACAAAGTGGGTTTAGGTTTGAAATTGTATGAATAATAGTAGCATCTAATTAAGGTAACACTCACAAAAATTAATATCCTGATATTTTTATTCTCCTTATGAACTTTAAAATGCAACTGAGACACTGAATTTCTGGTTCCTTCTTTTCCTTACTGGCTGTTCCATTCTTTGCAGATATGGATGCAGGTAACTATATGTCCTCTTCATAGCAGCACTTGTTTTGAAGAGAGGAAGCAAAGCTTTTGTACGAGTTTCCCCTTGTTTTGTGTGCCATTTTGTTTCCCTTTGATTTTAAGTTACAAACGCATCCCACTGTCACCTGCTGTAGATGTCTTAGTAATAGTCATACGTAGAGTCATGTGTCTGTAACAACATCTGTTTGAAATTAACATTTCCTAAGGTGCTCTTAACTTCTGAATGTTAACAATAGTTACAGAGGGAACCCACAAAAGGCATTTCATTTTGACTCAGAGCCTTCTAACCCCAAAATCTCCCAAATCTTGCTCCAGTAGCCTTCGGCATCCTTTGTTAATAGGACAGGGCGGGAGTACAGTTAAGTCCATGCTACATTGACTTTACACAAGAAGAACGCTTTGTGACTGCCCTCAGTTAAGCTGCAGAGCAGATCTGAGCTGGTGGTAGTATGGGGTTTTTTTGAGACTCTTAAAGCCCCCCGCCCCCCCCCCCCCATTTTAATTGAAAGAGAGCTTTGCCTGTTTAAATATAGATAACTGCAGAGTGGTTATTCTGTGTCAATACTGAGATTCTTATCTGGATAATTGTTCCAAGGTCAGACCACAATATGTGTCACTTGCTGTTCACTTTTGCTTTCTTAATGAAAGTGCCAAAAATATTTGCTCAAAAGCCACTAAGTGAGGAAAACATATTGCATATGAGTTAGATGTAGAACCCCCCAACTCCCCCCAATTCATGATCTCTGATTAACCTTTGGGAAATGGGATACAGGAGAATCACTGAGTAAAACATATTTACACTTGCTGACTGCAGTACTGTGTGGCACAGTACTGGATAAAGCTCACAATTTTTAAAAATCATGTACTAAGGGACATGTTTATGGCATGTAGCACCATAGGTTGAGCTTGCTGGTAAAAGTGTGCATGTCATGGGGTATAGTCCTTCCCACTGCTAGCAGAAAGTATGAATGCATAATACGGAGCAAAGGAGGTGGAGTTACAGAATAAGCCAGCCGTGATGCAGCTACTTTGCTATCCGTTTTGAACTAATGCCTTCATCCCTACAAGATAGGTTATTCTTAGTTATGCTATCTGTTTGCTTTTTTACTGGTCTTAAAGCAGGGCAGAAATTGAGGCGGGAATCTGTAGTTATTAGCTATCATGTCACTCTTATTTCTACACCTTTCCCCACAACTAGTTAGTTGATTGTTTTTCAATTTCTTTAGGAGAATTTGAAATGCTGTTATGATTCTCCCTGAGCTGTCCTCACTTTTTAACCTTAAAAGGATAAATAAAAATAGTTGGGTCATGAAGAAAATATATAAAAAGAAAGTATGTTTTGTAAGCCAAATGTATGCATCTGAGGACTTATCTAATGTCTCTTAACATAGATAGACTTGTCAAACAATATATGTCTCCTAAAAGATTACTCTCTTCCATGTTGGCTATGGGAGTTATATTCCAACCCATCGGGAGGGCACCAGGTTGAGAAAGGCTGGCAAAAATCCATGGACAGAGAAAAGGTTTATTTGTTGCCAACACTTCATAATGTGATAATGCCTTGCACATCATTTTTCCAATATGGAGGTGATCTCTGTGTATGAAAAATGAAGGTGCCTAAATGTAATTGTGTTAGCTTTCAGATCCCTATAAACCTTTTTTTATGATGTCTCCAATGCATTGTAAAAATGAGAATGATTTGTAGTAGCTGAATATAATTGAAAGTATGTATATTTACATATATCTAATATCTGGTACCAGGTAAGGCACAAATCAGGGCCTGCAGCAGGGGAACAAGGAAAAATACCACTCCCCCGTACAAAGATTAAGCGAGATAAGGCCAGCTTGTAGACTCAGTTCTAAGATGGAGACTGCATGTTAAATTGGTCCCTCCCCAATGCTACAAATGTATGGTTATTCATTGACTATTCTGGGGTAAAGAAGCAATCTTATTCCCAGTTTCTAAGCAACTAAAGTCTGAATTGTAACTTAGATCTGTCTTGCACTTTAAACAAACAAACTATATTGGTTCTTGGGTGTGTAGACTACCTTTTGCTTCTGCATTCTTGGATGTTTCAGAATATTTCAGAGTAACACTTGGGAGTGGGGTAGGGAATTTGTGTTATGATTATTACAAGGTTTGAGTAGTTTAGCAGCATAGCCACCCTACTGATTATTGGAAATTGTTGTATGTTTACTTTTGGCTTATGTTTACTTTTGGTGATAGGAGTGTTATAGACTGGTATCTGCCTGTTTTATCTGATCATTCTAACACTGAGTAGCAGTTTTAAGAATGCAGGAATTGTATATAAGGGCTACCACAGGACCAGTAAAGTATTTAAAGAAATAATTAGTATTGTTCCCAGGAGCATAGTCACCAGCCATGTTCCTGGGAATGATGCTGTCATGATGCCACATCATTCCCATTGAATAATAATAATAATAATAAATTTTATTCATATCCCGCCCTCCCCAGCCGAAGCTGGGCTCAGGGCGGCTAACAACAATCAAATAACCAAATAGTTGAATAATCACACATTCTAAAATATTTCATTATAAAAATTAATTAAAATCAAATTGATGGCAACCAAAATACTGTGCAGGTTGCCAGAGGTGGGAGTCAGGCTGCGCCCTGACCAAAGGCCTGGTGGAACAACTCTGTCTTGCAGGCCCTGCGGAAAGATGTCAGGTCCCGCAGGGCCCTAGTCTCTTGTGACAGAGCATTCCACCAGATTGGAGCTGCAGCCGAGAAGGCCCTGGCTCTAGTTGAGGCCAGCCTAACCTCTCTGAGGCCTGGGACCTTGAGGATGTTTTTATTTACAGACCGTAGGTTTCTCTGTGGGGCATACCAGGAGAGGCGGTCCCGTAGGTACGAGGGTCCTAGGCCGTATAGGGCTTTAAAGGTTAAAACCAGCACCTTAAACTTGATCCTATACTCCACCGGGAGCCAGTGCAGGTGGTATAGCACCGGGTGAATGTGATCTCGCAGCGAGGACCCCGTAAGGAGTCTCGCTGCGGCATTCTGTACCCGCTGGAGTTTCTGGGTCAGTCTCAAGGGCAGCCCCACGTAGAGCGAGTTACAATAATCCAGTCTGGAGGTGACCGTCGCATGGATCACAGTGGCTAGGTCAGGGCGAGAGAGATAAGGGGCCAACTGCTTAGCTTGGCGGAGATGAAAAAATGCCGCCTTTGTTATAGCTGTAATCTGCGCCTCCATAGAGAGGGAGGTATCGAAGATTACACCCAGACTCTTAACGGACGGTGCTGGCACCAATTGCACCCCCGCAAGAGATGGGAGTTGCCCCCTCGATCCCATATCGTCCCGCCCCAGCCAGAGGACCTCTGTCTTCGCAGGATTTAACTTCAACTGGCTCCCACGTAACCATCCAGCCACAGCTTCCAGACATCTGGTCAGTGTGTCTGGGGCCGAGTCAGGATGGCCATCCATCAACAGATAGAGTTGGGTGTCATCAGCATACTGATGGCAACCCAGCCCAAAACTCCGGACAAGCTGGGCGAGGGGGCGCATAAAGATGTTAAAAAGCATCGGGGAGAGAATCGCACCCTGAGGCACTCCACACACCAAGGAGTGGCGCGATGACAATTCCCCCCCAAGCGCCACCCTCTGTCCCCGACCAGAGAGAAACGAGCGCAGCCATTGAAGGACTGTGCCCTGGATCCCCACGTCGGCAAGGCGGTGGTCCAGGAGTTCATGATCGACCATGTCAAAGGCTGCTGACAGATCTAGAAGAATCAGCAGCCCCGAGCCACCTCGATCCAGCTGCCTGCGGAGATCATCTGTTAGGGCGACCAGAGCCGTCTCGGTCCCATGACCAGCGCGGAAGCCGGACTGGAATGGATCCAGAGCAGATGTTTCATCCAGAAACCTACCAAGCTGTTCAGCAACCGCTCTCTCAATCACCTTACCCAGGAATGGAAGATTCGAGACCGGGCGGTAATTGGATAGATCTAAGGGATCTAATGATGTTTTCTTTAAGAGCGGGCGCACCACCGCCTCCTTCAGTTCCCCTGGGAATGTCCCGGTGCCAAGGGACAGATTGATGATATCCCCCAGGGGGGCCCGCACCTCGTCTGGACACGCTCTAATCAGCCAGGACGGGCACGGGTCGAGAGGACAAGTGGTGGGCTTTCCAGCTCGGAGGAGTCTGTCCACATTGGCTGGGGATATCCGGTCAAAGTGGTCCAATACTGGACCCGAGGACAGTCGAGGGGCCTCCAGTTCCTTTATTGTATCGAAATTGGCGGGGAGGTCATGGCGGAGCAACAGGACCTTCTCCGCAAAAAAGCTCGCAAATGCCTCACAGCTGTGTGTCCAATTGTTATTTAAATTTGGCTGTCCTTCGAGGGACGTTAAAGATCGAATTATACTAAATAATTGCGCCGGGCGAGAGCTAGCGGATGCAATGGAGGCCGAGAAGTAGGACTTCTTAGCGGCCTTCACTGCCATCTCATAGGTTTTCATAAAAACTCTATAGGATGTTCTTGAAGCTCCGTCACGGGCACCCTGCCATACTCGCTCTAGCCGTCTGAGGTCCCGCTTCATATTCCGGAGCTCCTCGGTAAACCAGGGAGCCCGGTTTCTGCGGGGACGCAGAGGGCGCTTAGGTGCGATCTCATTGATGGCTGCCAGGAGCTGGGTATTCCAGCCCTCAACAAGCTCAGTCAATGAGTCGCCAGGGGGAGCAAGGTCCCGCAAGGCTTGACGGAATCTATCAGGGTCCATCAGCCTCCGCGGGCGAGCCCAAATCGGCTCGCCACCCAAGCAGGGAGGGGGTGGAACGTCAATCCTGGCTTTCAGAGCGTAGTGATCAGACCATGGCACCTTCATCGAAGGAAACATGATCACATCTATACCGACGCCAAAGATCAAATCCAGCGTGTGGCCTGCTTGATGTGTGGGGCCCGAAACAAACTGGGAGAGCCCTAGTGTCGCCATGGAAGACACCAGGTCCAGAGCCTGTGAGGAGGGAGTGGCATCAGCATGGATGTTGAAGTCCCCCAATACCAATAGGTTAGGGAACTCCAAGGCCCAGCCGGCCACCGCCTCCAGCAGGCCTGACAGGGTGGCTGCTGGTGCGCTAGGTGGCCGGTACACCAGCCAGACAGCCAAGCTCACCTCGGAGCCCCACACTAGGCCAACACATTCAATGCCAGGGATCGATGGCGATGGTAGAGCCCTGAAAGAACAATCTTCCCGGATTAATAATGCCACCCCTCCCCCCCGGCCCACAGTCCGCGACTGGTGGAGGACGGAGAAACCCGGGGGCGCCATCTCTCCATCTCTCGTAAGGTAACAGTGTCCCCTTCGCGCACCCAGGTCTCCGTCACACAGGCCAGGTCGGCCCCCTGAGAGATGAAGAAATCTCGCAGGGTGGCGGTTTTGTTGCCTATAGACCTGGCATTGCACAACACCAGTGACGAAGGTGAGTAATCCTTGCTCACCCTACCCTCGTCTCTCGGGATGGGGCGCAGATTGGAAGGGGTACGAGCATATCCGTATCTCGATCCCCTTCGCCTATAACATCTGCCCCCACCGCCATGCCTCCCTCGCCCCTCCACGGTAGGGATCCCAGGCCTCATATTCGCCTCCATGATGTTCCAGCTAAGTATTGGTAGTGTCGGGGCCTTGTGCTGTCCCGGTAATTGTCACTTTGAGTTGTTTAATGGGTTCTTGGAGGTAGAACGAGGACCCATAAGGAAATCGGTAATTTTAGTTTGTGCGGATAGGGTCTTCTTCTGTGTTGATTGACTCCATGATTTGGTAGCATTAACAGGCAGGAAGGGTTTTGCCGGGGAGGAAGAATTAGGCAAAGTTGGTGAAGTCGGATGCTGTTCGTTAAGGTGAGTAGTAGCAAGTCTTTGATGGGCTGTACTAGTAGATCCGTCAGAGTTGTCAGTCTTAACCAGGGTAGCACTAAGAAGTGTTCCAGTCATCACTTGTAGTTGCTGCGCCGATGGGGAAGAATTATCACGCAGATGTATAGAAGGACGAGAACGTGGGGATGGTGCCTGCGTAGTCATTTCCTGGTGATCTTCAGGCAGGGTAGATTCTAGCTCAGGCATTGAGGCAAAGGAATCATCAGCTTTGGGATTGGACATCAGGTCTGAAACGGGAGTATTGGGTTTATCGACTTCCTCCACGATAGAATGGTGCTGTTGGTCAACAGGTGACTGCTGATTCAGATCAATAGGGGATGACAAAGTAACAGGTTGAGAGATTATCAAGGCATTTGATGGAGACGCCTTGTGGGACGTGGAGCGCCTGCTCTCCTCTCTCATCGGCATAGAGGGGTCCCCTTGCGATAAGAGTCTTTGTTTGAGTAGATCCAATCTATCGAGAATAGTCTGCTGTTCTTCTGAAGGGAGTTTTCCATAAGAGGAGATAAGATTACTCTCTTCAGGGATATTCCAATCTCCACTCGCAATTGGATCATTCCTCTGCGTAACTAGATGGGCACTTGGGGTCGCAGGTGGAACAGGGGGTACCCGGCTAGGTGTTTTTCCCTTTATTATAGGGACAGAGGAAGGAAACGGGCGTTCATTTCCGGTTAAAATGTTGGGGAAAAGAGGTTTAACACTCGTGTCCTTAAAGACTCTTGTTGTTACAATCTCCCAGGGTGCCAGCCGAACTTTTTGTCTTGCAAGAAGATGTGGGATCCTTGCAGACTGGAAGGAGAGCATAAATTTCCTTGGCCAAGGCGTGGCATTTAGGGTTACTACAGATATAAGATCTATCTGGGAAAAAGGAATATTTAGCAAATCACGTAGGTACCCTTTAGCCATCATCAGGTTATTCCACCTAAGTCTGGGGGCGTCACGGGAGAAAATGGATAGACATATTTTATTGGGTTGAAGAATCAAGGATTGCTTATTCCTTTGGGGCAGTGGCAGCCTGCATCTTGAGCCCTTAAGGAGAGATTTCTGGTCATGTTGTCTCTTTAAGGCACTCACAAGCTGCACAGGGGATTGGTGCAAATTAGATAGCACAGTTGAGGAAGATAGATGAGCCAGAAAGGCCCGTGTGAGTTTATTCAATGACAGAGAAATCCCCTCCAATTCCTTGAAAATGAAGCTTAAAGTCCTGATTACCAGTTGTATTTGATCAGGTACTAATTCATGGGCAGATTGTCCTAATGCTTCCCGTTTCAGTGATGGAGGTGTAATTAAGGTGTCAGAAAGGAGGGCTTCCCTATGGCTTCCATCCTCCGCTGGATCAGCTGAACCATTCTGTCATACACTCTGGGCAGCTCCCAACAGAATATTAAAAATGTGATAAAACATCAAACATTAAAAACTTCCCTAAACAGGGCTGCCTTCACATGTCTTCTAAAAGTCAGATAGTTGTTTATTTCCTTGACATCGGATGGGAGGGCGTTTCACAGGGCAGGCACCACTACCAAGAAGGTCCTCTGCCTGGTTCCCTGTAACTTCACTTCTCGCAGTGAGGGAACTGCCAGAAGGCCCTCGGAGCTGGACCTCAGTGCCCAGGCAGAATGATGGGGGTGGAGACGCTCCTTCAGGTATACTGGTCTGAGGCCGTTTAGGGCTTTGAAGGTCAGCACCAACACTTTGAATTGTGCTCGGAAACATACTGGGAGCTCTATTGCCAGTTCATTTTTTCATTAGAGGAAAGAAAGAGGAAACCTTCTTAATAGCTACTCTCATAATGATTGGCTCACCACCCTTCCCAACAAATGAATAGATTTCACTGCCATCCCAAATGGTCAGACAACTTAGGTCCAATGCTAATTTCTACTACATCCTTTAAAAACCCTACGATTCCCAAGATGGGTTATAGAAGAAATCTTAAAAAAAATTAAAATATGTATGAAAGAAAACCTAAAAGTTGTAAAATACTTTAAATAAGCAGCATAAAATCCTTAGCCAGGTGCGGAGGAAGGGGGGTGCGGTAGGGGTGGTTCGTACCGGGTGTCACCACTGAGGGTGGGTGACAAAATGCCAGTTTAAACAAGCATCCTCATTTATAATGCATTATAGGAGTCCAGTGTGGAAATTACCAGAATATGAATAACTGAATCTAAGCTATCTCTCCAGATAGTGTTGCAAGTTGTGAAAGTTGCTCTGTTGCATGGAGACTACCCACAGGTATGCAGTTATACCCCAGGAGAATCTCCTAGACTGTGAAGCTTTAGGGTAGGAGTGGGGAACCTGTGACCTTCCAGATGTTGTTGGAATATAATTCCCATCTCCCCTGACCATTGACTATGCTTGTTGGGTCTGATGGGAGTTGGAGTCCAATCTGGAGTCCCAACATCTGGAGGGCCGCAGGTTCCCTATCCCTAGGTTTATTGGCTATCATCTAGTCTGTTAAAAAGCCCAAGCACTAATTCAGTAATTCCACTGTCTCACCTGTGTAGTAGTCCCCCAGTACTATCTTCTGGAATCTTCCACCCAAGCCAAAACTGAACAACCACAATATGATATTCCCCCTCTCCTCCGTAGAAAGCCTGCCAAGAGGGAAGATATGGTCAGTGGTATTGAAATTTTCCAAGACATCTTAGAAAATAAACAGGGCTGCATACTCTTTCTCTTATGATAATCCCGTTCTACTCCATTGCTAATGGTACATGGGGTGCCTCAAGGTTTCATTTTATGCCCTTTCTATTTGACATCAGCATGAAGTGATCTGGGCTAAAGTGTCACCATGATTTGGATGATATTTTGCCCTACCTTCCTTTCCGTCTGGTAGTTCCAGGAGGAGTGTTGAACTTCTAAACTGATGTCTAGAGGCTTTTCTGGGTTTGATGAGACTAAGGAAGCTGAAGTTTAATTAAGTAAGATAGAATTAAGATAGAAGATTCAGGTGGGGATCTTTGATGGGTTGCACTTGCCCTGAAGGATCAGGGTCAGTGTTAGAAACTGAGAGATGAAAACTGGGAGCTAAATGGCACTTTAAACCTAGGTTATGGGCGCAACAAGGGAGTGTCTAGGGGCACTTTTTTATAACAAGAAAACAAAGCTGAAAATGAATGAACTGCAGCTAAAATATTATGTTCAATTTTCACATGTTCTAGTCCTTCCCCTGCGCACCCTCTTAATATTCTTAAGAGGGTCTCTTCTCCAGTCTTCAGAGAGTAGCTGGAAGTGGGGAGGCAGAAAAAGGTCCATCTTTCCTTTTACTCTGCAGTTTTAATCTGAAATCTTAGGCCCAAAGCTCAGAAACTACTTGTGCTAATGAAATTCCCTGTCACAAAAAGTGCCTAGAACAATGGGAGTTTCGAACACTGATCAGGCTCACAGCTTGGGTATGTTTCTGGACTCTTCTCTAACTGGATAAGTTCATGTGGATGCAGTGCCCAGAGCTGTATTCAACCAACTTCAGTAGTACACCAGGTGTGAGATGTTGTACACCTAGAGATGTTGGACCTCGCCATAATTACTCTCACACTGGACATCAGCAAAGAGCTCTGCCCAGGGCTGCCTTTGAAGATGCATTGGAAGCTACCACTGCCACACTCTGCAGCTCCCTGGCTTTTGTCTGGAGCAAGGTGATCAGATCAGATCAGATCTCACACTGATATTTTGCCACTTATACTGGTTGCCAGTGTGTTTCTGGGCTCAATTCAAAGTTCTGGTGATAACTTTTAAATCCCTGAACAATATTGGACCAAGTTACTTTAGGGACCACTTGCACCTATTTCAGCCTACCCATATCCTAATATCTATATCTGAAGCCTGTTGAGATGATCGCTGGTAAAAACTTTTGGGCACAAGGAACAGCACCCTTCTGAGTTGGCCGCCATTTATGGAATTTAATTGCAATCAAATTCTGTCACTCACTTTTTTAAAAAAATAGCCCTAAAGACATAGTTGTTTTAGAGTGGCCTTTGGGGATTAAATGTGATGTTGGCAGTTGGATTAGAATGGTTGAGGCACATATCTAATGCTAGTTTTGACCTATGTTAGTCTGTGTCCTGTTTTGCATATCACGGTAAGCTAAACTATGCTTATTGGGATGGCATGAACACTCTGGCTTCCAGAGATGAACTCACACCTGATCTCCTCCTCCCTGGTCCTTTTAGCTCAGCTGAGTATGGCAGCTAAGCCAATGTTTGGTTTAGCATGTTGGCTGAACCCAGGATTGTGGTTACACTCTCCTCTTTAACCACAGTTGATAGCCAATAACAAATCATGACAACAGGTTGTCGTTCATGAGGAGAGAGCTCAACTATGATACTAGTGGTAAGCTTAGCTGCAGTGCAACATCAAGCTGAGCTGAAAGGTCCAAGGAGGAACAAAGTGGATGTGACCTCCCCAGAAACCAGCATGTTTGTGCAAAGTCATGGGATGGCTTAGTGTTGCAAATGTTTTGTTGCAATCTGATTTAATAGTTTTACCATTGTATTTTAATTGATTGACACTGATGTACTTTAGTGATTGTATAACACTTTGTGAGACTGTTGTTATAAAAAGTAGTATAAATGAATGAATAATAAATACAGTGATACCTCGGGTTACATACGCTTCAGGTTACAGACTCTGCTAACCCAGAAATAGTACCTCTGGTTAAGAACTTCAGGATGAGAACAGAAATCGTGCTCTGGCGGCGCAGCAGCAGCAGGAGGCCCCATTAGCTAAAGTGGTGCTTCAGTTTAAGAACAGTTTCAGGTTAAGAACGGACCTCCGGAACGAATTAAGTACTTAACCCGAGGTACTACAGTAGTAAACAATTTTTTCAGTCACACAATCATTAGGAAACTAATTGGCAATAATACCTGTGTAAAAGTACAGACCTGTTTTAATTTTCATGTTTTGGCATCATCATAGCTGTCAACTTTTCCCTTTTCTTGCGAGGAATCCTATTCGGAATAAGGGGATTTCCCTTAAAAAAAGGGAAACGTTGACAGCTATGGGCATCATGACCCCTTTGTAAACCCTTTTGTGTGAAATGCTTCAGCATCCAAGAATTGATTTAAAAGGAAACAGCTCATTTGTACTGGAAAACGTTTGATGTAATTAGATACAGAGATCATATCTTTAGAGCTTATGTTATGCTAACTGGTATGCATTTCATATCAGAGAAACAATATTGCCCTTCAAGTCGAAGAAACTCCTGTGGCCTATGTTATAAAGTTGCAGACAACCACATAATAAAACCTGTTACTACTTACTGTACATGCAGTGTGTGTGTGCCTGTGTAGCTACAACTAATATATCTGAATAATAACATAAAAGTCTTACTTTGAACTTTTATTCTTAAGTTGACAAGAAGCCTTTAAAAACCTCTTGTAAATGGTGTAGAGGTGTTATTTATGATTTAGTGGTATATAATTTTGTTAAATAAATAAAATAGAAATTTGCGAGATGGAGTAAATGAAGATTATATAAACCCATTTGGTGCTTGCAAGATTTGGCTATCTGTATGTGCCATTTCTTACTGAGTCAGTGCACCTCATGTGTTTGTCATCACATGAGATTTGCCTTTTACATTGAGAGCTCGTTCCAGTAATTGTTTTTACCCTTTTGTCAGCAAAAATAATAGTAAAAAATTGCAACACCCAATTTAGGACGATGACTGAATATTGTAACGAGAGTCCATGTAGAAGAAGAAGAAGAAGAAGAAGAAGAAGAAGAAGAAGAAGAAGAAGAAGAGGAGATATTTGATTTTGGAGCTAGATCTCTGCATAACCTAGTGGTAGAAATCATTCAGATTTGTATCCAACACTGCTGTTCTGCTAGCAAGGAAGACACACACCTGCCCTCCTCACTGCTATACTCCCTGCACACCTTCAAATTCTGTTCCAGAGTGTTGAACACTTTGGAGCAGATTTTGAGGGCATGTAGAAAGACGAAGTCACATTGTGCAAATGGAACACAGTGCATGCAGTGTTGGATACGACCTTCAGTGTTCTATAAAATAGATGGAACTTCACCAGAGGCATGGGTTACAGTTTTTTACAATGCAAAAAGGATTATTAATCTCAAATTAAGCTCTCAACTCTGAGTCACAGATCCTAACTTTTTGCTCTTTGACTAGATGAGTTGTGCTTCCTCCCATGAACAGAAGCTCTTCCTGAGTGAAAGTTAAGGAACCAAGCTTATGTTAATATTTAGAGAGCTTTTTAGTTGCTCAAGCAAGGCGGCAAAGGGCAAATCATGTTGTGCCCCAGCACAACAGAATTTGCACAGTACATTTCATTTCTTTTACAGAAAAGTAATGTTATTGGGTTGTGTCCAGTTGTGTCCCTCTGTCCTACTGTTCCAGTGAAGGCATTAATTGGTGGAAAGGGTGGGGAAATGATTTTCACAGTTTTCCTCTTCAGACTCCTATGCACACACATACACATCTGCCTAGAAAGTTGGGTAACCCTTTGGAATAATGTGGGATGTGGCATGATGAGTTGTAGAGAAAGGGAGAATTTGCAAAAGTCACTCCCCCACACCACTCCCATAAGTCTTTGTTGCATCAAAGTGGTTTACAATTGGATGCACCCCATTGTATTAAATTATTTCACTTCTAAAGAACATGGCCATAAGAACACATTTTACCACATTTTACCCAAACACTAATTTATACATATATACATGAGTTACAGATAGCATTGATTGCTGCATTCATGTTTGATCAAAGCTCTTCAATTCCACTTGCTACGTACAAATCTAGGAAGACACTATAAGCTTAATTGGTTTTTATTTTTGTTTATTTTTTTCATTTAAAGTGAACTGTTCTTATAAGAGTAAAATAAGCTGCTTTTGGATTTTTTTGCAGTGAATTCAGTTCTACAACAATGGGGGTATTATTTTTAACTTGCTACTTACTACAGTGGTACCTCAGGATGTGAACGGGACCTGTTCCGGAGCCCCGTTCACATCCTGAAGCGAATGCAACCCGCATGTGCGCGGGTCACGATTCGCCACTTCCGCACATGCGTGTGACACCATTTTGACCATCTGCGCATGCGCGAGTGGCGAAACCCGGAAGTAATGCGTTCCGTTACTTCTGGGTCACCGCAGAGCACAACTCGAAAGCGCTCAACCTGAAGCGTATTCAACCTGAGGTATGGCTGTATATGGTATGCTGAAGTATGGCTTACCCAGGACGGCAGACACATGCTGTGTGCCACAGAAGAGCTTTCAGTATTTTGCTCCTCCCTGGTCCAAAGTGATGCAACAGCTGAGCCAAGGGTTGGTTTAGCGTGTCATTCCAACCTGGTCTCATGGTTCTCAACTCATTAACCAAGAGCTTTAGGCAAAGTTTGTACTTGGTCATAGCTCATGGTTAAGGAGCAGAGAGCTTAATCATGAGCCTAGGTTTGGCTGACCCCAAGCCAAATGTTTACTTAGCTGCTGCACTGCAGAGAGCTAAAAGAACTGGAGAAGAGCAAAGCAACTCTGATGTTATTCCTGGGAGCATATATGTTCACACTTAGTCATGGATTGGATGGGAACATAACTGGTATGTGATACTGCTGCAATAATGGTTTTCTACTTAAGAAATATATATTTAAGGAATATTTAAGGAAACACGCAAAATACTTAATATCTAAATGGAAAAGTGATTTAAATCCTATGAAACTAAGGATACAATCCTATAAACACTTAGCTGGCAGTGTGTCTCACTAAGGTTAATGATAGTTACTTCTGAGTTGTCGGTTACCCTCTTCATCCCTGGTCAACATAGCCCAAACTATGTATTTACAGACTAATTCCCTGTTCCTTCAACATATGAAGGTCACATGAGTTTCCAGTGTAGCACAAGTGCCTTCACTTTCTGAGGCATTGTTTAAATCCATACTGAGACTTTCAGCAGGCCAAATTGGGTAATCCCTTCTTAGTCTATTACACTAGAAAGCCTGAACATGTTTTTGCATTATCTTCACTCTGTCATGTGAGAGAAAGGATGGTGCTTAAAATATTATTTGATTTCAGAGGAGTTACCACTGGATGTTTAAGCTTGAGGTACAGCTGTGTGTGTGGTTCCCCTGCCCCCTTTTGTTCATGTGCTAAATACTATCCTTCCAAAATAAATTCTTTGTGCAGATTAAAAATTCATATACTTAGTCATTTTCTAACTGAAACCTACAACAGATACTGTTATAGTAAATTTTCTGTTTTTGTCTAACACATGTTGTAGTAGTATAGTTTTTTCCTGTAATAGTGAGATATCATTTTCATAATGTGTGTTTTGCTTTGTAGAACTATGCTTCTCTTGATGAAAACTAAAAGCTCAAGCAACTGAACGCAGATGTATGAAGAGAGTGCTCACACAGCTGGATTGTTCATATTTTTGAAATTTAGTTATTACTCATTTTTTTGAAACCAGAGCACCAAATGAAAAGTTGGATTGTATGCCTCAGTTATTTTGAATGGGGTAGAATTTTTTATTCAAACTGAACTATAAATGCACACTGGAACATGTCTTTCTTTGTTATCTTCTCTGTAGCATTCAGAAAATATTAATAGCTGTAATGCCACAACATGTTTCAGATGAGTAGGAGTAGTTTTCCTCAAGAAAAGCCTTTATTATTCTGTGTTTGTAACTTTTCTGTAACTAGTTGTTTTGTGTGACAGGTGGGAGATTCAAGAAGGAGATAGTAGTTGATGGACAGAGTTACCTGCTGCTGATTAGAGATGAAGGTGGTCCTCCAGAGGCACAGGTGAGCACAGTGTTTAAGTGATATTAACAGAATGAAAAATTGGTGACAAATGCCACACCGTTATGCCAGAGTGTAAACTGGTGGAATCAGTGCTTGCTCAGTGCTGTCAAAATAAAAAAAAAGTTCTTTCATAAGCTACACCAGAACCAGCCCTCATAGCCTGTTTCCCACTAAAAAGCCCCTGAATTTGCCAGTAGGAGCATAACCTCCAGCAGCAGAACCAGTCTAGTAATACTATAGGTTTGGATACGTTCAACCTTCTGCTCTGCAGATTAATGATCTGAAGGGCAGATATTATATGATTTTCTTACCCATCACAATACTTCCCCCTGGGCCTGTTTGTGCTGTGCTTCTGCACCCTCTTTTTGTTGTTCAACTCTTTTCAAGTGGATTTTCAGGTGTGCACAGACACAAACGTGTCATAATAGCATACTAATTAAATACCCAATAAACATGAGAGAGAATGAGTATGAATCATGCCCCATATTTTGGCATTGACCCTATTTAAGGAGCTTAAGATATCATAGAATTGTAGAGTTGGTACCCCAAGGGTCATCTAATCCAATCTCCTGTAATGCAGGAATCTATGACAGATGGCCACCCTACCTCGGCTTTAAAACATCCACCGCCTCCAAAGGGAGACCGTTCCACTGATGAACAGCTCTTTCTGTCAGAAAGTTATTTCTGATGTTCAGTCAGAATCTCCTTCCTTGTAACTTGAATCCATTGGTTCAAGTCCTACCCTCTAGAGCAGGAGAAAACAAGCTCGCTCCATCTTCCATGTGACAGCCCTTTAGATATTTGAAGATGGCTATAATATCTCCTCTCAGTCTCCTCTTTTCCAGGCTAAACATACCCAACTCCCTCACCGGTTCCTCATGAGACTTGGTTTCCAGACCCTCGATCATCTTGGTCGCCCTCCTTTGCATACATTCCAGTTTGTCAATATTGTACCCAGAATTGGACACAGTATTCCAGGTGTGCCCTGACCAAGGCAGAATAGTTATTTCCCTTGATCAGAATACCATACTTCTGTTGATGCAGCCTAGAATAGCATTAGCTTTTCTTTGCTGCTGCATCACACTGTTGTCTCATTTTCAGCTTGTGGTCTATGACCCCTAAATCCTTTTCACATGTATTACTGGTAAGCCAGGTGTCCCCCATTTTATATTTGTGCAGATGGTTTTTTCTGCTTAAGTGTAGAACCTTGCATTTGTCCCTATTGAATTTCATTTTGTTAGTTTTGGCTCAGTTCTTCAATCTGTTAAAGTAATCTTGAACCCTGATTCTGCCTTCTGTGACATTGGCCTCCGCTCCCAGTTTGGTGTAATCTGCAAATTTGATGAGCATCCCCTCCACTCCTTTATCCAAGTTGTTTATAAAGATGTTGAACAACAATGGGCCCAGGAAGGAACCACTTGTCACTTTTCTCCAGGATGAGGTAGAACTGTTAGTGAGCACTATTTGGGTTTGGTCAGTCAACCAGCTACAAATCTACCTAACAGCTATCCAGTCCACAATTTACCAGCTTCTCCACAATAAGATCACGGGGGACTTCATCAAACGCCATACTTAAATCAAGATACACTGCATCCACAGCATTCCTCTGATCTACCAAGCTCTAAATCTCAAACAATATGTGAAAGTTCATAATAGGGCCATTGTTTTAGCTGTTTTAACTGTTCATAATTTGTGTGGGTTTTTGTAGCTATTTGTTTTTGTTGAGGAAAGGGAGATGTGTCTTGGAGGAAAGGAGCCATGCAGGCTGTGAGGGGATGAGGGGATTACAGTGGTTTGGGGTTAGGAGGAGCTATGAGTTGAGAGGTGGGCACATCACACAGACAGTTAGTGACTGCCTTGTGCCAGCCCTTCCTCCAATCTGAGGAATTGCAGTTGTTTGAACCTGAGGCAGCTGTTTTTGAATGCCTGTTCAGCTCTGAATATGACTCATCCATGATCTGATGTATATCACTGAGACCTGGGTGAGTGAGCAGAGTTCAGTTGGTCTTTCTCTCTTTTTCTCTCTTTCCAGTTGGGGGAAGGGATCTAGAGTATGTGTTTTTGGCACTGGGCAATTGGGTCAGATTACAGATTTTGTTGGTTTACTGCCTACCTTGCTACCTAGCAGTCTCCCTATCTGAGCTGAGAGAACTGGTTTCGGAGGTGGTGTTGAGAATTCCCAGACTGCTAGTTCAAGGGGACTTCAACTGATGCCTTTGTTAAATATCTTTAAGTGCCAGGCAAAATCATTCCTCTTCTCTCAGGCCTTTGACTGATTAAACAACCTAAGGTAAAGGTAAAGGTACCCCTGCCCATACGGGCCAGTCTTGACAGACTCTAGGGTTGTGCGCCCATCTCACTCAAGAGGCCGGGGGCCAGCTGTGTGGGGGAGTGGTCATTGTTTTTGTTTGTTGTTAATGTATTTTTTTGTTTTTGTATTTATATTTTAAACTGCCATGTCATCTTCAGATAAAGGGTGGCTAAATAAATAAATGACAAGGACCTACAAATAAGGACAAAAAGCAGCATTGTAATTCCATCCCAAAATATATGTTACGCTTATAAAATGCCAGATAAAGGTAAAGGTAAAGGTACCCCTGCCCGTACGGGCCAGTCTTGACAGACTCTAGGGTTGTGCGCCCATCTCACTCAAGAGGCCGGGGGCCAGCGCTGTCCGGAGACACTTCCGGGTCACGTGGCCAGCGTGACATCGCTGCTCTGGCGAGCCAGAGCCGCACACGGAAACGCCGTTTACCTTCCCGCCAGTAAGCGGTCCCTATTTATCTACTTGCACCCAGGGGTGCTTTCGAACTGCTAGGTTGGCAGGCGCTGGGACCGAACAACAGGAGCGCACCCCGCTGCGGGGATTCGAACCGCCAACCTCTCGATCGGCAAGCCCTAGGCACTGAGGCTTTTACCCACAGCGCCACCCGCGTCCCAGATACATATGTCAGATACATATGTCAAAAAACAGGATGTGAAAAAATCCAGTTTATAACAGAATGGCATTTTAATACACAAAAACTGAGATTCTACATAGCAGCACAATAAAAACACTTACACAGTAAACATCCAGTTTACTGGATGTTGACTATAATTATTCACTGCACTGCAGAAATATACTAAAAGTAACTAGTTATACTGTGGTGGATACCAGCCTTGACAAAGCATGGGTGTCACAATCGAATTGTGCATATCTATTGTTGCTTCAGTAAAAAAAACAAATCAAAACACTTGGGGGGGCATTGAGAAGTTTTTTTTTTGTAAGAAAGGTGCTTTTTTGATTAGGAAATGTAATTAACCAAGAGTAGCTCCTTATGCGAGCTGGGTATTTATGGTTTGAGTTGTGTTAAAGATTGTCGAATGCATGCACCCTCAGCACATCATCTGATAACATAGTCTATAGTCCTGCTGGCTTCAGGGGTCAATAGGACTGAAACCTGCCTCCTCACCCTTGAGCTGAGGTCACCCTGTGATGCCAATTGATAAACAGTTTGGCATGGGTTGGGGAAAATCCCCCATCCCTGTCCTAAATCCTTGATATCTGAAATCAGCCACTGCATATCAGTATTTGCTATCACACTCCTAATAACAGAATGGTGTACATTCTAAAATGTCACTTGAATTATTTGACATGAGTCCAAATACATACAGTAGGGGGTTGGTACCAACTGGTATATTACCCAGTCCAGCATATGCTAGTGTTTGGTTGTTGTTGTTTTTTTAAAAAAAATAATATTCTGAACTGATCCTGTGGAAGAGTGCAGTGGGCTGTTGCAGCACCATGGAGAGCTCCTACTAAGCTGTGCCTACTGATTTTAAACAATTGGTAGCATGTCGACTCCTGAAGAAGCTACCCTGGACCCTGGGATTTATAGCAGCTATTGCCCAGTCACAAATACAAGCTTCTTGGGTAAGTTGATGGAGAGAGTGGTGGTACAACAGTCACAGGAGATCCACTGGACTGGCATAGTTCATGGAGTCTGGTGGAAAGCACTTGGGAGTGCTCCGGTTTCAGATCTTAGGAGCCCTGGTGTTTTGAGATCGGGTTCAGTGATTCCCCTGATCACTAGTATTGGTCAGAGCTAGGACTGGATCTGGCTCCTAGCAATAATTTTGAAAGAGAATGGGTTAAAGTTGAGGGGGGAAACTAGCTGTTGTTTGTTCTTCCTTACCTTTTCCCCTTCAGTAACACCTTCCTATCAACAGTGGTTGCTCTCAGATAAGCCAGTGAAATAATATTACAGGGTTAACAGGGATTTGATCAAAAGATCTGGCATAATTCCTAACTTTATCATGGTAGATAAATTTCTTCCTTTGGATTTGATGTAACTGCTAACCATTTATTTGTGATCTGTATGCATTATTCTATATCTAAAAATGAAATACATTCATGACTGTACTTAATGGAAACTTCAACTTTGAATGTATAGTATTGTTTAATTTATGGGATAGTGTTATTTCTTGGGACATGAATCTATTCCTGATCTATCTTAAATACAGTGGTACCCTGGGTTACATACGCTTCAGGTTACATACGCTTCAGGTTACAGACTCCGCTAACCCAGAAATAGTGCTTCAGGTTAAGAACTTTGCTTCAGGATGAGAACAGAAATTGTGCTCCGGTGCTGCGGCAGCAGCAGAAGGCCCCATTAGCTAAAGTGGTGCTTCAGGTTAAGAACAGTTTCAGGTTAAGTATGGACCTCCGGAACAAATTAAGTACTTAACCCGAGGTACCACTGTATGTCTAAAATTATGTCTTCAATTTTTTTCAATGACACAGAATATTTGGGATAAAATAACTGCCCATGGTAATGTCTTTGATCTGAAAATAATGCCACTTGCCAAATGTGAAATATTTTTCTAATACTGTTATTTCTCAATAAGTTAAGAAATTAGTATTTATCTTTTAATTTTATCTTTGACTTAAGTGTATTTCCAAAACCACTATAGCATGTTTCGGTGAATACAGTGGTACCTCTGGTTACAAACTTAATTTGTTCCAGCTAACGGAGCTTCCCGCTGTTGCCGCGCTGCCGGAGCACAACTTCTGTTCTCATCCTGGGGCGAAGTTCTCAACCCAAGGTACTACTTCTGGGTTAGCAGAGTCTGTAACCCAAAGTGTTTGTAACCCAAGGTACCACTGTAGTTGTATATAACAAACTTTTGACTAAAGTCGTTCACTCATACTAGATTAATACAGTGGTACCCCGCAAGACGAACGCCTCGCGAGACGAAAAACTCGCAAAACGAAAGGTTTTTTCGTTTTCGAGTTGCCTCGCAAGACGAATTTCCCTATGGGCTTGCTTCGCAAAACGAAGCTTGCCCCGGGGACAGCGGGTCTTCTCTTTTGAAGCAAGGGGCGGCGGGGAGATCGCTTCTCCCCACCGCCCCTTGCTTCAAAAGAGGTCTGCCCCCGGACCTCTTTTGAAGCAAGGGGCTGCGGGGAGATCGCTTCTCCCGGTGCTCCGAAGCGGGGTGGGGGGGGGCGGGAACACCTGCCCCAGCTGCCGGGCTTCGTAGCGCTGCTGCGAAGCCGGGCGGGGGGGCGGGAACACCTGCCCCAGCCACCCCGCTTCGGAACGCTGCTCCGAAGCGGGGTGGGGGGGCGGGAACACCTGCCCCAGCCGCCGGGCTTCGTAGCGCTGCTGCGAAGCCGGGCGGGGGGCGGGAACACCTGCCCCAGCCACCCCGCTTCGGAACGCTGCTCCGAAGCGGGGTGGGGGGGCGGGAACACCTGCCCCAGCCGCCGGGCTTCGTAGCGCTGCTGCGAAGCCGGGCGGGGGGCGGGAACACCTGCCCCAGCCACCCCGCTTCGGAACGCTGCTCCGAAGCGGGGTGGGGGGGGCGGGAACACCTGCCCCAGCCGCCGGGCTTCGTAGCGCTGCTGCGAAGCCGGGGGGGGGGGGCGGGAACACCTTCTGAAGGCGGGCGGGGGGCGAAAGTCTTTGTCCCCCCTGCCTGCCTTCCCAGGGGCTTTTAAATCGCCCCGGACAGCGGAGAAGTCCTCCGCTGTCCCGGGGCGATTTTAAAATGCCGCCCGCCAGCATTTTAAGATCGCCCGGACAGCGGAGAAGTCCTCCGCTGTCCCAGGGTTTTTTTTAAAATGCTGGGGGTGGGAAGAAAAGCCCTTGTCCCCCCCCCCCAGCCTTCAGAAGAGGTCCGGGGACAGTCTGTCCCCGGACCTGGTCTGAAGGCGGTTTCCCTAGGAACGCATTAATTGATTTTCAATGCATTCCTATGGGAAACCGTGCATCGCAAGACGAAAAAACCGCAAGACGAAGAGACTTGTGGAACGAATTAATTTCGTCTTGCGAGGCACCACTGTATGTACATATAAAGTATGCAACATGCATGAAGGGAACAGGATATTTAATAAAGTCTTCTACACATTTACCGAGTAGAGCAGTGTTTTATTCTGATCTTGAAATGTTGGGCCTGCTAAGTGGAGGCCATGTATGGCTAGAACCTTAGCATATGGATTGATCAGAAAACTAATACCATGTTTGTTGATTGTTCCTTTATTTTGGGACACCCCCCCTTCCCTTCATTTTTTTAGCACATACTTTCAGTTTTATCAAAATGAGGGTTTAACCCTGGCTGCCTTGCTTCGCTATTCCTCCTACAGTAATAATTTACTCTGGTTCATTTGAATCCTGTAATCTGGAACTATTGTGATCACCACTGAACTATAACTTGCCATCTCAATATAAGTGTGTTCAACATCAAAGTGCAGGTGTAACACTGTTTCCTCTTCTAAAACAAAGGGTAGAACCAAACCATTTGGCTTAGAAGTACTGGGAGGGAACACTTCCATCCTGCAAGTACCTGTGCCACCAAAAAGCCACTCCAAAGGGACATTGGCAACAGGAAAATTCCCTTCCTTGAATTTTCCTAAGTTAACTTAGGATCCATGCCTTTGTGTTAATGCTCACAATCATATGGTTTCTAGAGCACGTGTCTCCGGCATGTTTCAGGGTGTTATTAAGAGTTACATAACATGACATGCTGTCCTGGCATTATTCTCGTAGCACATTTCTGTTTCACTCTTCTGATTTGCTGAGGACAGTACAGTCATACCTTGGTTCTCCCGAATGCTGCAAACTCGGCAGTAAGTGTTCTGGTTTGCAAATGTTTTTTGGAAGCCAAAGGTCCGATGTGGCTTCTGTGGCTTCCGATTGAGTGCAGGAAGCTCCTGCAGCCAATTGGAAGCCACACCTTGGTTTTCAAACGTTTCCGGAAGTCAAACAGACTTCTGGAACGGATTACGTTTGAGAACCAAGGTACGACTGTATACAAGATTTCCTTCTCCACTGTATCAAAAGGAAGCTCTTGTGAGGTAGATTAGGCCAAGAGATGGAGCTTCAAGACTGAATGGGGGTTTCAATCTGAGTTTCCACATTCAGAGTTAAAGCTGCTACACTGTTTTTGCTCCCCAAGTGGCATAGACTGCAAGTGTATGTGTTTAGATAGTCCTCTGTTGTGGATTGACTAGTGGTGGTGGATACAGTTGAAAGGATTACATACTATGTATTCTCCCTTGCAAGTGGTATCCTTGTTTCTTACTGTACATACATATGGACTGAGATCCAACATCAGTGGGACAGGGCAGCACCACTGCAGCTTACCAGGAGGGGAGGCAGTGGGGAAGTTGGTGCAGTGCGATTGTGCCTGTACCATGTGCCAGCCCCTCCAACCAAAGGAACTGTGCTTCTCCTATCAGCCAGCCCTTGGGTCTGTGGCTGCTGCATTTGTTGTTGAATGCCAGGTTGGTTCTGTATCACTGAGACCTGGGTGGGTAAGCAGGATGCAGTTGCTTTCACCTAGCCATGCCTACCTGGGCACATGGTACAGTATCAGGGCAGAGTTGAGGGTCAGGGCAGTTGCAGTGGTCTATAGAAATGCCATATATCTCTCCACGCTCTCTGTCCAGTTGAGAGGGGGGGGGGATCAGAGTATGTGCTCCTGGCGTTGGGCAGTCAGGACACATTAGGGATTCTACTGGTTTACCTCTTACCTTGGTGCCCAGTAGTCTCCCTGCCTGCATTGACAGAGGTGGAGTTGAGGACTCCTAGACTGCTGGTTTGGGGGGGACTTGCACATCCATGCCGAGGCAACTGGCTCTAGGGTGGCTCAAGACTTCATGGCTGCCCTGATTGCCATGGGGCTGTCCCAACTTGTCCCTGGCACCAACACATGTGGCAGGCTGCACTTTAGACCTTATTTTCTCAACTGGGCAGGAAGAGGGTGATCTTGACATTAGTCTCTTGTTGTGGTCATATCACTTCCTGTTGAAATTCCAGCACCTTTTTCCCTCTGCAGAGGCGGGGGACATATGAGGATGGTCCACCCTCAAAGGCTGATTGATCCAAGGGGCTTCCAGATGGCTCTGGGGGATTTTCTGGCTGGTATTTCTGTTGAAGCCCCATCTGGACTAGGATAGCCTAACTTCTTTTATTTATGCTCCAGTAACATCTAGGTTAGTTTATCTCAACACATTATATATGGGGCTGCCTCTGAACATGGTTCAGAAACTAGCTTGTGCAGAATTCAGTGACCAGCTTGCTCACGGAGGCAAGATGGCTTGAGCATATGCCAATTCTAGCCTGACTGCACTGGCTGACAGTTAGTTTCAGGGCCCAATTCAGAGGTGAGTAGCACCCTTTGCTAACATAAAGGTATTGTGTCACTAAATGTTTACAAAAATATACCTTTTATTGGGGAATAATAACCTGATGACAGGTTAGATCGTAAGGAATAACCCATTGACAATTTTGGTCACTGCTTGGTTTCAGTGATGTATTGGTGAGAGTGTTGAGCTAGGACCTGGGGGGAAAGGTAGGGCTGCCATACACCTGGATTTCCCCAGACATTACCGGGATTTCAAAGGCAGACGTGACATCGGGGGGGGGGGGGGATTTCCGGAAGGTGGCGGTTTCTCCTGGATCTTCAGCAAGTAAACAAAAAAATTGCACCTTTGTTCTCATTCACCTTTCTGCAACTAGAAGCAAGTCCTGACCAGATGAGATCTCTGAGGACGGAGGAACTTGGTCAGAGCAGATAGATAGATAGTTTATTACGGCCATAGGCCCATATTCAATACATCATACAGCAAAACAGGTATGGCAAGATAAAATTAATAAATTAAATTACGTTTAAATCAAGTACATCTCAAACCGTAAGTTTCTAAATTCCATTAAAATAAGAACAATATAGCGCTTAAAATATCAAATTATCAGTATAAATCAATATTATTTAGGCAAAATCAATAATCATAGAGTAATCCATTTTTCCTTTTATAGGCTAATACTGTTATCAGAAATCTGGCAACAGTAAGGGACCTACTCGGATCAGAATCTTGCAATAAATGTGTTAGCTGTGTTTCCAAGGAGTCACCTGAGATTTCCAATAATAAAGGGGACAAAAATCTGATCCGAGAAACTGAATGTAGTGAACAACAGAATAGTATATGTTGTAAAGATTCTATAGGTCAGAGCAGAAAACGAGGCGACACTTGTTTCCAGATGGCGGGGCAGTGGGTGCACCTGGTCCCCCTTCCTGTCTGACTCCCTTCGATTGAAAATGGTGTCCACGTTGCTATGGCCTCTGTTCCTTGAGGGTTCCTATCGCTTACTCTCTTCCCGCCAGCCATTGCACTTCGCCTTCAGCTGTGACAAGATAAGCAGCGCTGGGTCCGTGTGTATGTGGCACAGGATTGGCTGCTCAAGACCCCCAAGCGCTGCTCTAAGAAACCTAACTGGGATTGTCATGCAGAATTACAGGCTTTTAGCCAACGGTTACATAAGGAGTTTTCACCAAAAAATCGCGTAAAAATCGGGTATAAAAAGCTCAACAATTTTGGGGTGTCCTGGTTTTTTACTTTTGGAAATATGGCAACCCTAGAAAAAGGTTCAAATCCCATTCAACTCATTGGGTGACTTTGGGCTCAACACCTTATTTAAGCCTGATCTACTTCACCAGGTTGTTGTGATGATACAAATGGGGAGAAGAACCATGGACACTATCTTGAGCTCCTTGGATGAAAGATGGGATATAGATGTAAAGAAGTGCTGCCTGCTAAATATCTCTCATGTTAAGAGTCTGGTGTTTTTAAAAATATCAACAAGAATTGTTTATCCATGTTCTTTTCCTGCAGTTTGCCACGTGGGTAGATGCTGTTATATTTGTCTTCAGCCTAGAGGATGAAATTAGCTTCCAAACCGTGTACCACCACTATAGCCGTATGGCAAACTATCGCAACACTAATGAAATCCCAATGGTACTTGTGGGTACTCAGGGTAAGTGTTGTCTCATGTGCCATATATCTTTCCTTGAAAAATACTTCATTTAATTGTTTGGCCCTTGTTCTTTTATTTTTATAAGTAAGTCTTTTGAGAGAACTTTGTTGATCTGTTTACCAATAGTACCTAGGAGATTTCTAATAGTATTCTAAGATTTTGTTTGTAAAACACCCTTATGCCTGGAGGCGTTTGGAGGATGGATGGCGGCTAATGAATTGAGGTTGAATCCTGACAAGACAGAAGTACTTTTCTTGGGGGACAGGGGGCGGGCTGGTGTGGAGGGCTCCCTGGTCCTGAATGGGGTAACGGTGCCCCTGAAGGACCAGATGTGCAGCCTGGAAGTCATTTTGGACTCACAGCTGTCCATGGAGGCGCAGGTCAATTCTGTGTCCAGGACAGCTGTCTTCCAGCTCCATCGGGTACACAGGCTGAGACCCTATCTGCCCGCAGACTGTCTCTCCAGAGTGGTGCATGCTCTGGTTATCTTCTACTTGGACTACTGCAATGCGCTCTACGTGGGGCTACCTTTGAAGGTGACCCGGAAACCACAACTAATTCAGAACGCAGCAGCTAGACTGGTGACTGGGAGCGGCCACCGAGACCACATAACACCGGTCCTGAAAGACCTACATTGACTCCCAGTACGTTTCCTGGCACAATTCAAAGTGTTGGTACTGACCTTTAAATTCCTAAACGGCCTCGGCCCAGTATACCTGAAGGAGTGTCTCCACCACCATCGTTCTGCCCGGACGCTGAGGTCCAGCGCCGAGGGCCTTCTGGCAATTCCCTCACTGCGAGAAGCAAAGCTACAGGGAACCAGGTAGAGGGCCTACTTGGTAGTGGCGCCCACCCTGTGGAACACCCTCCCATCAGATGTCAAAAAGATAAACAAATACCTGACATTTAGAAGACATCTGAAGGCAGCCCTGTTCAGGGAAGTTTTTAATGTGTGACATTTTAATGTATTTTTAATCTTTGTTGGAAGCCGCCCAGAGTGGCTGTGGAAACCCAGCCAGATGGGCGGGGTACAATAATAAATTATAATTATTATTACTTATTCAGAATATGTTTTATGTCTGGTTAGTGATGTTTAATTTCTGAGGACTGGGAGCATTTCTTCTTCCTTTATTTATTTATTTATTTATTTATTTCTATGCCACTTTATAGTTTTAACAAAAATCTCAAAGCAGTTTACAGCATATTAAATCAATCAATCAATAAAACATTAGCTGGGCAATGTTCCTCTGGCCTCATGAGGAGACTCTTCAGTAGGGCTGGTGAGTGTGGGCCTCGCCCCCTAGGCCAGGTGGAGAGGGCCTTGCAGGCTGTGGCCTTCACACTCACAGCCGGGCGATGTTCCTCTGGCCTCATGAGGAGCCTCATTCTTCCTTTCTCTGTTTAGGACTTTAGGCAAAACAATATGTTTACCAGGTCTGGAACATCAAGATAAGCAGGGTTTTTTTTGATAGATGCAAATCCAAGATGTTCAAATTTCCAGTACCATTTAGTTGAATAAAATATATACAAGAAAGCTAATTTATAATTATATTTGCATTTGGCATTTCTGCATTATGGTACTATGCAATTATGTGTTTGCAATAGCATCGTATGTTGGATTTTTCTTACCCCCTGTCACCATAGTAAATCCGCATAGAAGCTTTTGGCCACTATTTTGAAGCATATAAGAAGAACTCTCATTAGGTGCATGATTATTAGCTTAACTCTCTTGGATGTGATTTAATTTGCATCCTTGCTTAAAGCCTCAATAAAGCATATGTTATTTGAGATTGGCCAGTGTAATATACAGGATGTATTTTGTTTTGTCATTTATTTTTATTCTGAAATTTGATGGCAAATTGGATTTCTATAGACCTTGAAGATTTCAGTTCAGGTGCCAGATTAGAGCAAGAGTCTATTTAGTGCATCCTAATGGCTTTGATCCCCAAATCCTACTGTGCTTTCTTGTACTTTTTCTTTTACTTTTACGGCAGTTACCCCTTCTAAGCCTGCATAGTCTCTCTGGAATTGATTTTGGGGGAGGTGAGAGGAACTTCAGATGGGTTATAAGCATCTCCCCCTCTCTGTTCAAGCAGAGTACATTCTTGACCTTCAGTTTCAGACAGTGACCAACCACTTGGAAGCTCACAAGTGGAACAGAACCCGAGTGTCCGTTGCTTGTTTATAGCATTTGACAATGAAGGTGAATTTTCCACACTCGGGGCATATCTAAATATATTCCAATACATTAAATATTAAGTTTTGAGTAGTGCTTATTCTTGATTCTTTTACGTTGATTTTTAGACTGAGCTTGGTGTGAGGGAATGTGCTGCCCAGTAGCAGGAAAATGAATATACGCTTGTCAGTTCATGGAGTGCCAGAATTGTGGCTCATTGGGGCAAAATCTTACATTTTGGCATGCTCTTTGCTGCTTTAGAGCAGCTTTGAGAATTACCAAAAATATTGTGCAACCTGGTTCTTCCAGTTTCTTTTGATCTTCTTGACCTTTAGGCTAAGGCAAGAGTGAGCAATACCAGGCAACTTTTTAATCTTGATCTTGTTGTATTTAGACAATAGAGTTTGAAAGCTCCTTGTTTATAGAGGTGTCTTTGGAATCTTAATGAGCTCATAAAAAGTACATTCTTAGTTTAGATCGGGGTGTCCAAACTTTTTTCAAAGAGAGCCAGATTTGATGAAGTGAACATGCATGAGGGCCAGCTATTTTGCCTGACATACTTTGAATCATTAAAATTAAATGCAAATTAACATTTTTATGCAAAGTTTATTGCAAACGGCATACTTTTCATTTCGTCACATGGATGACAAATCTAAACAGGTGTTAAATCACTCTGCCTTTCATATCTGAAGGCCAGATTTAAAAAAAATCCAGGAAGCTGAAATATATGTCAGGAACATTGTAAAGTACATTACATATTATTGGTAATAAAGGTTGTCTGTCAACTTTTAAGTTCAAAAAATATGAACAGGAACATAACAGCAGGTATACATGTTGTGTCCAAATATATTTATATCTGATTTAGACCAACTGACATTAACTGAGATTTTACAATGTATTCATCTCAATTGAAAAAAAAGCAACAACTTGCCTGTACTAATGTGAAGGGTGAAGCTGAGATCTGGACTGCAGCAAATAGGCTAGGTCTGGTTCAAAGGCAGTGGTTTTGATTCTCAAAATGTCATGCAGGTGAGAGTCACTTAGTCTTGTCCTCACGCGGTTCTTGTTAAAGTTCATAGCAGAGAATGTCTTCTCACACAAATATGTTGAGCCAAACAAGCTCAGCATTTTCTTAGCCAATGTTCAAATCTCTTGAAACCAGCTCTTATCCAGTTGGCGGTAGAACTTCACAAGAGAGAGCTGTTGGTGACGACTGCATAACTCGCTGTCACAATGCAGCTCAATGAACTCGAGCTGCAGCTGACCTGACCTGGAGCATCATTGGGGTCAACAGAGAATGGAGAGGAAGGAGAAAAGGCTGATCTCCTTTTCAATAGCAGCAAAATCCTGAAAGGGCCGTTTAAACTCCCCAGCCAGAGATGTCATGTCTGCTGCATACCTGGTTGGTTGTGCACTGCTACTGTCTTGTGGAAAACTGTTCATTATTTCCTGCAACGCTGAAAAATGTATGGTATTGGGCTGTGTTTGTGACAATTGCCTTTGGAAATGTTGCAGTTTTGTTCCAAAGGCCTTGAGGTGTGAATAAAGCTGGTTCACCGCTGCATCTTTCCCCTGAAGATTCGTGTTCAGTACATTCAGATGCTTTGTTATGTCAACTAAAAACCCCAAATCAGCCAGCCAAATAGGATCAGATCGTTCTTGCATCGGTTGTCCCTTGTTTCCAAGAATTCTCCAATTTCCTTTCTGAGAGAGTAAAACCCGACCCCCGACTGAGCCACCTTACATGTTTGTGATACAAAACATCTTCGTATTCAGCTGGAGGTGGCACAGGGCTTTAGAGCGAATAAAATTAATAGTCTTTAGCACTGGTTTCATAACATGATCATATTTGAGATTATTAGCACAGAGAACTTGTTGATGAATGATACAATGGAGTTTAATAGCTTTGCCTCCTTCTTTGATCTCCTTGTTACAGATTAGGGTTGATAATCCACTTCGTTCACCAGCCATGGCAGGTGCCCCATCACTAATAATCCCAGTAACTTTGTTCCAAGGCATTTTCATGTCATCTATGGTGGAACTAACAGAAACAAACAAACAAATATTTTCCCCTTGTTTGGTCCATAAGGCTCTGGAGGTCAAGTAACTCTTCAGTCACATTCATTTCATCGTCCACCCCTCTCATAACAATCAGCAGCTGAGCTGTGTCAGATAGGTCTGTGCTTTCATCACAGGCTATTGAAAAGAAGTCAAAATCCACTCTTGGACATCAATGGTCTCTTAATATCTGATGAAATATCTTCAATTCTCCGTGCTACAGTGTTACGAGCCAGGCAAACCCTTGCTTCCTCTCAGGACGGATATTCTCAACCATTTTCATAACACATTCTTTGATAAATTCACCCTCAGCAAAAGATTTGCAATTTTTAGCAATTAATGTTGCCACCTCATAGCTCGCCCTAGTGGCATTTTCATTTGACTAACGGGCTCTTGTGAAAAATCTCTGTTCTGACATTAAAACAGCTACACTTTTCACTGCTTTCATGCCCTGTTAGCTTGTCGTATGTGCTATGTCTCGACTGATAGTTTCTCTTGACATTAAATTCCTTATAAACAGCCACAGTCTCTTGATATATCAGACAAACACAGTGATTCCGTATTTCATTCAAGAAATATTCCACTTTCCACCTGTCCTAGAAGCGGCGGCCCTCACTGTCAACTTTCCTTCTCTTATTTACAGTCGCCATTTTAGAAATTGGCCAGAAGGGGAAGAGATCATGTGAGCGCAGTTCCAGTGCCAACAAGAATTCGCCAGAGATCTCTTCCAAATGAAGTTACACTGTAATGTACAGTGCTAAATGCTGGTGGGTCACAAGTGAGGGGTAGTTTCTGGAGGCAGTGTCTTGTAGCCTCATGTAATAAACCTTGATCTTTTTACTTTTAGCTTTATGCACTCTTCTGCACTATTGTCTATTGTCCCCTGTCCTGAATAAAGATGGAAAGTGCAGGTTTTCTTCAGTTGCAGCAAAGATGAATTGCCTGCCTTTGTGGCTGTGTGTGGTGAAGACACAGCGCAGGGAGAAGGAACGCAACAAATCCTGTGACGTCCAAGAGATTGTGAGAACACAGACGTGAGGACGTGCAGTCCCATGGCGTTGAAAGACCCAGAGATCCCAGGGGTCCTGAGAGGCACTCGGGGCTTCACTAGGGGCCACAACAGATAGATTTTGCCAAATTACCTGTGGGGCCATATTAAACAGGAACACTGGCCACAATTGGCCCGCGAGCCAGTCTTTGGACATGACTGGTTTAGATTAATAATGTGTAGATTACAATTTAGTTGATTAAAATGGTTGTGCCAAATATTTACGTAATAGTGGTTCTATTCAGATGAAATAGTTGAATTAATAAAATCTTCACTAGATAGATAGTGAAAATATAGATTCTTTTAAAATTGCAACTGGATCCTTTGTCTAATTTCTTCTTGGTTCATCTCAGCTATAAGTTTGAGTTATATCTAAAACCCCGCAAAAGGGACCATCTGAGGAAAAATGAGCTCTTTCAGTTGATACACTTTATGACATA
Source organism: Podarcis muralis (assembly GCF_964188315.1). Taxonomy (NCBI): domain Eukaryota; kingdom Metazoa; phylum Chordata; class Lepidosauria; order Squamata; family Lacertidae; genus Podarcis; species Podarcis muralis. The sequence goes on from NC_135655.1 coordinate 130,905,112, forward strand.
GAAGCAAATGGGGCTCCTATATAGGAATGCTTCATCTTGGATAATTTCATTCTGTAAACGACCTACACTTAGCCTCAAAAGCAAAAGGATTATGTCAAACCAAAATGAATTATTCTAGCTTGCTGCATTGTAAAGATTGGGAATGGATTCAAAGTACACAAACAAATACGTGCTGCAGTCTGTCATTTTACTACCAATACATAGGGTGGATCTACGAACAGGGGATAAAAATGCTATGGAAAATCTCATAGAAATTTTACTCTGTAGCGCCATCTGGTGTTGCATGTTCAAAACACTGTTTTTTGACTAATGTAATTGAGTCCATAATCCTGAATAGTAGTATCATAAATATTTTTTTAGGGGGGAAATTCAGTCAGCCTCTTGACTGGATTTGAAAAATTGCATTTTGTTTAGGCAAGATCTTATTAGCATGTAGGGAGGGTAGCAAATATGTTGAATTCGGGATCAGAGGATTAGAAATGACTTTGTGTTTGTTGTCATAAGAGCTTCAACAACTCCCAGTTCTGCACAGCAAAAAGCGAAGTTTCTAGAGTTTTGCAAGGCTATTGATGTCTCCTTTCTTCAAATATGAATAAGTCTGTTCTGAAAAGTGCAGTTCCCAAGCACAGCCTTCATGAGAGAGGAGTGACAAGAATTCTACTCAATATTGATCCAGAGCAAAACTTCAACATATAGTTAGCAGAGTAAAAACTTAAACACATTGCAGGATTCCCAAAAAATAGACCAGAGGCAATTGTATTTCATGCAGCAGAGTTTACTGCTGCTACTGAAGGTAAATGAGCATAGTGGTCACAAATCCATACATTCAAGATTGGCACTGTCCATAAGAAATCCAGTTGCAGCAGACTTAACCTAAACTTACAATAACTTATAATATAAGACTTAAACCTTAACACTTAAGCATACTATGTACACAACACCACACCAAAGGGGAAGAGAGATAGAAAAGTGAAACTCAGGCACTTTCTGACCTGTTATTATAGTCAGCATGACCTTGTCTGAAAGAGATGACAGAACCACTCCAAATCAGCTGTTCAGATTCTCCAAAGGAATAACTCAAACATCAGGAACCTTCTGCCTGTTTTTAGGCAGAATAAAAACTTGCTTGTTGGCTAGGAACCTCCAGTTTGCATTACCTTGTATCACACAGAGAAGCTTCCAGAACCCTCCTGAATCAATTAGAATAGGAAAGATCTCTACACATTAGATCAACTTTTCTCTCCAAAAAATGCACACTGACAAGGAAATTCATGAAGCCGTAGTGTGAGTTTCTAATATGGATGTGCCCCAACCACAGGACTTGGTTCAAGCCTCCAATCAGCTCCGCAGGAAGCAGTCCACCTCAGTCTGTTGTGCTTCATAGGTCCTCCCCCCATTCATTACTGGGTGATCAAAGAACAGCTATAAATTGTTTACTTTTGGCAGAAATGGGTGAAATTTGCAGGAATAGTAGGCCCTCTCCTAGGAGTGAATAGTTCCTGTGATAGTTCCTGTAAAATTAAAGGCAAATAGGTAGAGGGACTTCTGTGTGGACTCATTAAGTTTTTATTTTTAAAATACCCAGGAAACATTTTAAATTTCATTTTATTTTAGTATGTGCTTATCTGCAGATTTCTTTTAAAAAATCGGAATAATCTCTGCTTCAACTGATTCAGCTTTGTACGGATCTCACTTTACCTCAGTTTGAATAAGCCTAAAATCCCTCTAGGCACCTTGACTTGGAATTTGTTCAGATCTGACGAACACCCCTAGTTTCTACAATGTTTTTCTTTTTTTAAGCATCCAGTTGATTTGGACACAAGATTCCCAAAAGACAGCAAGGTTAGCTTGGCATATTGCTACAAAAACTCAGAAGACCCACATGACCCGTAATTCTTCTTGCTATTCTTGGAGTAATGCCAAAGCTGCCTCCATGTGGGGAGCATTGATATCTCCCAGCAGGACGGGAATTACAGATTTTTCCTTCTAGGGATAACTCTTTGATCTTGAGCTTCCTCTGTGGCTTCTGCTGATAATGTACAAAGCCTCTTGAGAGTATTTCTCCCCCTGCACTATGCAGGCTGTTTGCTGTCTAATAACAATGCTGAAACCCCTTGCTTTAATTTATGAAATGTGTGTATTTATACCCCCCCCCCCACGGTAGTAATAAAACAAATTATTAATGCTCAGTTTCCTCTTAAGCTACTAGAATTCATGATTGATGAGCTTTTGAAATCAGATCAAGTATTCCACTTATTTGTAATCTAGCTGTAATATTCACACTTTAGGTGTATGTTGTCCTTGAAGGCCACAGTTCTAAATTATTCTACATTTCTATGGGGATGCAGACTTTTTTCTGCCCACAAAAGTCCCAGTTTATTTACCAACCCTATTGAATTCTGCCCAATTATGAGAAACACACAAGGTTGAAAGGAAGAAATGAATGAACTTTTGGTGGCCACAGAAAGTAGCTCTTTTAAAATGGTACATGGGAATAGTTTAAGGTTGTTGTGATAAATATGAACAAAATAATGTTTAAGCCTCCTAGTGTGCATGGCTCAAGACACTGGTCCAAATGCTAGGTGCTTATGCATTTAATTCCATAATTCCTATACCTCAGAATAGGAATTCAAAAATAATTTTAAAGCAGAAGTGAAACTGGTCTAAAGAGTACTCTCAGAAAACTCTGTTTAAAATTTTGTATCTTGTTTTTGTATTTGATGAAAAAATTACCCTACTGTTTTCTTTGTAGATGCTATAAGTTCCAGTAATCCTCGTGTCATTGACGATGGTAGAGCGCGGAAACTGTCGAATGATTTGAAAAGATCTACCTACTATGAAACCTGTGCTACCTATGGGCTGAATGTGGAGAGAGTCTTTCAGGATGGTAAATAATTTTTCCTACATAGTATCAAGGAGTACCTAATTCAAATTTATCTTACCCTCCCCACCCTCTCACTATATATAAGGGTCTGGTGACTTCTGTTTCAGTGTATCTCAAGAAGTGTGCATGCACACAAAAGCTCATACCAATAACTAACTTAGTTGGCCTCTTAGGTGCTACTGGAAGGAATTTTTTTATTGATTGAATCAAGTTGTGTAAAAAATAGATCTTGAGTCATACTGTATATCTATAAATGTGTGTCTGGGCTCTACCACTTCAGACTGTGGAGGCTTCCATGGTTGAATGATATGCCATGCAAACATTTTCCCTCCACATAAAAACAACATCTAGGCATCAAAGAGAAGGTCAAGGGAGACCATTTCTCTCTGACATCTAGTTTTCTATGTGGTGAGGATTATTTTGTATGGAAGAGCACTTAGTCATGTGCCCACAGACGGCAGTGGTATAGCTCGCATGCAGATATACCACCCTGGTAAGAACAAAAAGGCATATCATGCTTCACTGGTGCCTCTGGCTCACTTCTTTCAGGACATTCTGCTTACTATTGATGCAGATGCTGTCCAACCCAGGAGCAGCACATCCTGTTTTGCCACCTGAGGTGAAACAGGAACATGCTGCCGCCACCGCCTCTCTTACCTCGGATGCGTGGTGATGCCTATGAGGTGGGTATTTCCAGTGAGATCTTTCTCTTACCAGAAACTAGCGTCAGTTCCAGTGCCACTTCTTCTGCCCAAGGGAGCTGCTTCATCCCACCTCATGGGTGGTCCGGCCCTGTTGCCACCCATAGCATTTTACAAGTTTTGAAATCAAGCACGTTAACTATATTGTAGAGTACTATATATGAAATATAATACGTTGAGTGCTTAAGAATCATTATCAGGTGTTACTCCATCCAACTCTCATGTGTCTCAGTTCTCTGGACCAGGGGTCGGCAAGGTTTACTGGCCATGGGCCGGATCACTCCCACAGAGATCGTCTGTAGAGCAGTGTGATGCTGGAAATCGCGTCTGCACATGTCCGCGATGCTGAAAATTGTTTCTGCGCATGCCCAGACGCTGAAAATCGTGCCTGCACAGAAGCAATTTTCAGCATCTGGACATGCGCAGACGTGATCTGCGTGTGTGCAGACGCGATTTTCGGTACCGCTTGAGTTTCTGCACCGTGCCGCACCGGTTTAGCGCAGTGTGTGGGGGTCTCACGGAGGGGGCGGCTCGGTTCAGGGGCAGCTCGTGGGCCAGTAAAACGGTCTTCATGGGCTGCATCCAGCCCATGGGCCGTACGTTGCCGTCCCCTGCTCTAGACACTGTCAGGGATATTGACTTAAGGTCAAACTGTTGCCCACTCACCAAACACTCCTGTATAAGCTTAGCAGTCCTGAAATAAGATCAGAGGTCCTGTTGTGGATTGGTAACTGGTTAAGAAACAGGAAATAGAGAGTAGGAATAAGTGGACAGTTTTCCCAAAGGAGGGTTGTAGACAGTGGAGTCTCACGAGGATTGGTATGGGAAGTAGTGCTTTTAAACTTCTTCATAAAGAGTCTAGAGTTAGGGGTCAACAGAGAGGGAACCAAGTCTGTTGTGCAGTTTATGGCTAGCAAGTGTAAAGTTCGGTACATTGAAGCAAAAGGCATATATCTTCATTGGGTCTGAACTGGTGGTGAGTAACCAAGAAAGATACCTAGTGGGTTTTGTGGATAGCTTGCTGAAGATGTTCATCCAGTATGTGGCAGCTTTGAAAAAGATGAACGCCATGCTAGGGATCATTAGGAAATGGATAGGAAATAGAACTTCCATTATTGGGCAAGGTTATTGAGCTGAACAACTCCAGGCATGCCTGGAGGATGTGGACCATTTGGATCCCTTCCAGTTGGGATTCAGGCCTCATCATGGGACTGAAACTGCCTTGGTTGCGTTGGTTGATGATCTCCAGCAGGCTAGGGACAAAGGTGAAAGTTTTGGTCCTGCTGGATCTCTCTGCGGCCTTGGACACCACAGACCATGACATCCTTCTGGACTGTTTAGGGGAGCTGGGGGCACTGTTATACAGTGGTTCCGCTCCTTTCTTCTGGCCTGTGTCCAGAAAGTGGTGTTGGGGGATGAGTGTTCAGACCCCTGGGCGCTCACTTGTGGGGTGCCTCAGGGCTCCATCCTCTTCTCAGTGATTTCCAACATCTATATGAAGCCTCTGGGAGATACCATCAGAGGGTTTGGGCTGGGTGTTCATCAGTATGTGGATGATACCCAGCTCTACCTCTCCTTTAAATCAGAACCAGTGAAGGTGGTGAATGTCCTTTGTGTCTTGAGGCGGTTGGAGGATGGATGGTGGCTAACAGATTGAGGTTGAATCCTGACAAGAGAGAAGTACTGTTTTAGAGGGATTGGGTGGGTGGATGTGGGGGGTTCCCTGGCCCTGAATGGGGTAACTGTGCCCCTGAAGGACCAGATGTGCAGCCTGGGAGTCATTTTGGACTCACAGCTGTCCATAGAGGTGCAGGTTAATTCTGTGTCCAGGGCAGCTCCATCTGGTACTCTGGCTGAGACCCTACCTGCCTGTGCACTGTCTCGCCAGAGTGGTGCATGCTCTGGTTATCTCCTGCTTGGACTACTGCTCTATGTGGGGCTACCTTTGAAGCTGACTCAGAAACTGCAATTAATCCAGAATGCGGCACCTAGACCGGTGACCGGGAGTGGCCGACAGGACCATATAACATCGGTTCCCAGTACATTTCCAAGCACAATTCAGAGTGTTGGTGCTGACCTTTAAAGCCCTAAACAGCCTTGGTACTGTATACCTGAACAAGCATCTCGACCCCCATCGTTCAGCCCCGACAATGCGGTTCAGCTCCGAGGGCCTTCTTGTGGTTTCCTCACTGTGAGAAGTGAGGTTACAGGGAACCAGGCAGAGGGCCTTTTCAGTAGTGGTGCCCACCCTGTGGAACGCCCTCCCTTCAGATGTCAAGGAAATAAACAGCTATCGGACTTTTAGAAGACATCTGAAGGCAGCCCTGTATCAGGAAGCTTTTAATGTTTGATGTTTTATCATGTTTTTACTATTCTGCTGGGAGCCACCTAGAGTGACTGGGGAAACCAGTCACTCTAGGTGGGGTATAAATAGTAAAATTATTATTACTATTATAACTGCCAATATCATAATGTTGTTATATAAAACTTTGATGTAACCACATTTGGAATGCTGTGTACAGTCCTGGTCATCTCACCTCAAATAGAGTAGGGTGAGAAAAGGTTTAGAAAACGACAACCCAAATGATCAGTGGGATGGAGCGACTCCCGTATGAAGAGTGGTTGCGGCATCTGGGACTTTCCAGTTTAGAGAAAAGGCAAGTAAGAAGTTACATGATGGAAGTTTATGCAGGGCATGGTGAAAAGTCTTTATTACCTTTTTCATAACACTCTGACTCAGAGACATCCAGTGAGGCTAAGGATTGAAAGATTCAGTAGACAAAAGAAAGTAACCCTCCACACAACACAAAAACCATGCATCGTGCGCCTGTAGGAGGCCTTAATGGTCATCACCTTGGATGGCTTTAATAGGGGATTGGATGAATTCATGAAGGATGAGACTATCAGTGGATATCATCCATGCTGGCTTGTTAATGCCTCCACTATCAGAGACAGTGTGCCTCTGAATAATAGCCCCTTTGGGAACATACTTGTTGATGAGAAGCCGATTATCTGTTTTTGTACAGTCACACCTTGGTTCCTGAATGACTTAGTTGCCAAACAAATCAGCTCCCGAACGCCGCATGCCCGGAAGTAAGTGTTCCGGTTTGTGAACGTTTTTTGGAAGCTGTACGTCCGTCGTGGCTTCCGCTTGAGTGCGGGAAGCTCCTGCAGCCAATTAGAAGCCACGCCTTGGTTTTCGAATGGTTTTAGGAGTTGAACGGACTCTCGGAACAGATTAAGATCAAGAACCAAGGTACCACTGCATTTCCAAAGTGGGAATCCCAGAGCACAAGCATCAATAACACCCTCATAATTTGCTTCTCGGATCCTGCCTTTGTGTACTAAAGTCTTACATTATTTTAAAAGTGAATTTTGCTACTTACATCATTTTATTATGATGCTTGTTTTGAAGTGCTCCCCAGACTAAAGATGTTAGATAAATTAGACTGAAAAAACTTTTATATGGCCACTCTTAAATCTAAACACTTTCCTGCCTTCCAGAAACAGCTGTTTTCCTCATTTTTACTTGCATGCAGCCTGAAGAAGAGCTCTGTGCAACCCAAAAGCTCACATACCACATTATGAATTTTCATCCCGATAACACATTATTTTACTACTTTTGTACGGTTTTTGATATTCTTCAGAAACATAATCTTGCAAGCTGGATTTTTGTATTCACTGAAAATATTTACTACTCAACCACTCTTGCCAACTTATCATCAGGCTAGTTAAAGAAAGAAAGAAAAGTTATTGTACTATACTAATTCCAAGCAGTATGGCTCTTTTTCTTTAGGTTTTGATAGATAGGATGCCCTAGTGGTGCAGTGAGTCTGGCTGTTAACCAGAAAGTTGGTGGTTTGAGCCCACCCAGGGATGGCTGTGGGCAGGATTCCTTCAATGCAGGAGTTTAGATTAGATGACCCTCAGAGTTCCTTCCAACTCTACAATCCTGTGAGTCTATGAACCCTGAAGCAGGGTGGCAGGCATCTAAGTTGGTTATGCAATGAAGCAAATGCACAAACTGAATACACGTTCAGAGGCACTTTTCCCTGCTTGAAAAAGACCTTGGGGTGGTGCTGATTATTCACTGCGTTGAGGACAAAGTATATATTCCAAAGCATGCACAGGCACACCCACAAAAATGGAGGTATGTGCTGAAGGAACAACATACAGTGCACTCCCACTACAGCTTCACAGACTTCAGCATTTACCTGCCACCACTCTTCCAGATGACTGGGTCAACAGATGATAGGTACAGCATGGGATCTGTTTGGTAAAACAGTTTTATAGCAGCACCTGTCCTGCACACATGCCTTATGCATTGGACTTGGGAAATAATCTGGACAAGTGAAAAGTGGATAGAAAGACATCTTCCAGTATGAAATAACATTCACAGAATTGTCAGCAATTATTTTTATATTGAAAGCAGTACACTTTCCTAAAAAATGCTTTAGGATTGAAATGGAACCTTTGGCTCCCTCTTGTGGAAATTCCTCTCCAATACATGTAATATTCACTGTCCTGTCTCTCCCCCCTCCCCTTCCACATACAGAGCGCTTCTGGCTTTGGACATGAATTAGGCACTGAAACATCATTGGTCATACTTTGTCAAGGGAGAGATGACATAATTTATATTAACATTTCTATACTGTCCTTAGTATAAAAAAAAAACAGTTTACAGTGTAGGACATAATAAACAATTTATGTCATAACATAAAATCCATACAATACAAAATGTTAAGACATTTCTATGGCTATAATGCACAACAACAAGACATAATACACAAATTCTGAGTAGCAATTTCATATGCACAATAGCATCCCAGCAACCATCTCTACAACCACTGTGGAATCTACAATCACTGGTGTAGTGGTGAAACATGATACATACCTACTAACAGCATCCTGAAAAATAGGAGTGGGAAAAGTCAGCAGCAGGGTATCTGAAGTGCAAAAACTATGCAAGTGCATCTTATCTCTCCTTGCTCAGAGTAAGCTCTTGATTCATCCCTGCTCACCTCCTTCTCGGAAAATGACAGACCCTCCCAGCCCTCACCTGGGAGCTTTCCTCGCCTCTCTTTGTCTCTCACCCTGGGAGATCTCCACTTCCCTGCCTCTCACTCAGGGTCTTCCACCATCTTTCTGCCACTTTATCTTAGTTTATCTTGATTTGTAACATTTTGTGAAATACTAACTCATTTTGGAAAACTGAGAAATTCTTATGCCACATTCACCCTTTCAGAATGAGTGATTAAAAAAATAGTTTTATATTTCTTACATCCATTTATCCTGCTGCAGATAATGATGATGATTATCCTAGAAGTTGCAGAAGTGCTGCTAGAAGTTGCAGGATTTACTTCAAACTACAAGTCTTCTGTAGGGACACGGGTGGCGCTGTGGTCTAAACCACTGAGCCTAGGGCTTGCCAATCGGAAGGTTGGCGGTTCGAATCCCCATGACAGGGTGAGCTCCCGTTGCTCAGTCTCAGCTCCTGCCAACCTAGCAGTTCAAAAGCACGTCAAACTGCAAGTAGATAAATAGGTACCGCTCCGGCGGGAAGGGAAACGGCGTTTCCGTGTGCTGTTCTGGTTTTTCCAGAAGCGGCTTAGTCATGCTGGCCACATGACCCGGAAGCTGTACGCCGGCTCCCTCGGCCAATAAAGCGAGATGAGCGCCGCAACCCCAGAGTCGGTCACGACTGGACCTAATGGACCTTTACCTTTACCTTTACAAGTCTTCTGTAGTTAACATTTAACATCACCTTTGGACAGCAGAACTTTCTCTGCTTCTTAGGCATCAAGTGGAATAAACAGATAAGTGATAGAAATACAGACATGCACACATCATGCATTTGACACCTTTTTATATAGTTTCTGTTATATGCTGAAGATAAGCCTCTTATTCTGGTCTTTGATACCTGAGATATGTTTTCAAGGCCCACCCTATTCCTTTGACGGTAATTTAAAAATATTTAAATAGTGAATGTTAAATTGTAATTCACTCTGGGACCTGATAGTGACAGGAAGGTAATAAACTGAAGAATTATTATTATTATTATTATTATTATTAACAGCACCAGTAGCAGTAGCAACCACCACCACCAACTTGATAACATATGAGAGTCTAGAAGTTTCTTTCAGTTTATGAAAACTTCCATTTTTGGAAGTCCATGAAGCTCATGATGGAAGTTGAAAAGCTATGGATCTTTTAGACACAGACTGGAGAAATTATTTTTACTTGTGTATGTCAAGTATGTTTGCAAATATCTTTACCGAGATGGACCAGGATATACATGTGTTCAGGATAACTTTTTTTTCTCTAGTGACTAGGGGTGCACAGATCACCTAACAATTATAATAAGAAATTTAAAGCTCTCATTTAATCAAATTATTTCATAAAACAGAGCACTAGCAATTCTCTGTGTTAAAAAATGTAATGATGATGATGATGATTTATTTATTTATACATACATACATACATACATACCTCGCCCATCTGGCTGAGTTTCCACGGCCACTCTGGGCGGCTTCCAACCAAATATTAAAAATACATTAAAACGTCATTCATTAAAAACTTCCCTAAACAGGACTGCCTTCAGAAACAGGGCTGCCTTCTAAAAGGTTTGGGAAAATAAAAATTAGTGCCAGGCGAGCCTCTCTATGAAAGGAATTCTGAATTGCCGCTACCAGAAAGGTCTTGTAATGGTAAAGGAGCCTGACTAGACGAGTGTCAGAAGACGTAGTGCATTGGCAGGGTCAGCTCAGAGCAAGCACTTATTGACTTCCACTAATCCTAAACTGTATAGGGCAGGGATGGCCAGCTCCCAAGAGACTGCGATCTACTCGCAGAATTAAAAACTTTCTGTATCTGTAATCTACCCTCCTTTTTGGGGGTTCAGGTCAAAGCTGTTGAGCTTTTTTTAGGAAGTAAGTAATGCCCCGCTTTTTGGGGGGTTGTTGAGGAGGAGAGAAACCCCTATATTGTATACAATGATGCCAGTGCTCAGAGAGACCAGAAGTATGTGTTCAGTGCCTATTACTGCATAATATTGAATCTTATTAAAGACAATTTTTATCAGGAACATCTGAAAATATCTAATTATTTTGATAGGACAGTGTAGTAATTACTTTGTTCTGCCTCAGGATACTTCATTAATGATTTCAGCCTGTTAGAATTAGTTTGATGTGCCATTAATGAAGAAGGATTGTTCTTGCTTTTGTCTCTGTGTTGTCATGTGTTCCGTGTGACCAATATAATTCATTTCAACATGCTCATTGCTGGAAAATAATATTGTTATATTGCTTGCCTGACCTTGTGTGGTATGCTAACCTTTATAAGGGCATTAATGGATGCATGTAAAACAGTATGACCTATACAGCATGATTTTGTACTGTCAAAGGTTTCAGTCTTCTATAGTGAAAACTTGAAACAAGTGCATAAATTTGTTAATTCATATTTTATAAATAATCCAAACTGTATGCCGACTGAAGGCTGCTCCCAAACAGTTTTGCCTACAAATTACTTCTATTGTGATAATGTAAATTTTAAGGACTTTTGTGGTTTTGGTTTTATCCTCCTTACTATGTCATGGCCAATATGCTGTATTAAAAAGAGGTCATAGCTTCTTTGTGCAATATTTTGATGTAATTTAATTAGTCAAATGACTAAGGGCAGTATGTCTGCAGCCATGTCACAGTAATGAGAGGTGAAGCAATTAAGCTTCTGAACTGAACTTGGATTATGTGCTGTGAAAAGCAAAAGCAGGTTTAAAGGAGAATAGGTTTTATAGCTGTACCAAAGAAGGTAGACAAGATTGCTTGGACATTCAAGCCTGTTGAATATATACCATCAATATCAAATTTTGACTACTGTAAGCCACCCCTCAACTAAGTTTTCATATTTTAATGAGATTTATTCATAGTCAGCATTAGTATGTTAAATAAATTTTTACTGTTTTTCACAATTTAAGTCCACATTAACATCAATAAAAAATAACATTTTTTACCTCCAATCCCCATGTATAGCAATATCTTTTCACAACTTTTCTTCGAGATTCCAGAAATCTCCAGACTTTCCTCCAATCCCCTCTTCTGGTTCTTTATATAAACAAAATTCTCTTACATTTCCATATCCATTTACCCAATTTTGTAATAATTACACATAGTTAATAATAATAATTTATTATTTATACCCTGCCCATCTGGCTGAGTTTCCCCAGCCACTCTGGGTGGCTGGTAATCAAAACTTACTAACACATCTCTACTAATTGCAAGTGTTTAATCAAAGCCTGCTAAAGTACCAATATCTACAATATTTTGCACATAAACAATAACAGTTTCCAAGACTATTTCCCATTCTTTTTCCTTTGGCGTACTTTAATTTCATCAGCAGACATCTGTCAGTTGAGGCAAGTTCCAAATCCAACTCGCCTTTCCTTGTACTTTCTGCCTCGTTTTCTCCACCACAACCTCCTCAAGTGTTTTCTGCCTAAACCACAAAACTTCCAAATCTACCCTGTTCTTTTGGGCTTTCTTCATATCAATCATCTTTCCCCAGATTTCAGGCTTCCTCTCGCAACTTTGCCTAGGAACATCCCCTTCCTCAGTTCTCCCTGTACAAGACTATTATTTCTGATTTGACAAAGGATGCCCCTCTCCAGACTGTCTCGTCTGTTGTGCAAGACTCTATTATTTCAGTTGGTTCCATCTCTCTTTTAATGCTTTATTCTTTCGGGTTGTAAACTCATCTGTTATTTTAGCCACAATTTCCCCCATCTCTTTCATAAATTTCAATTCACATTGAGATATATCCCCCAGGTCCTGTACTTGAGCCCTTCTGTCCAGATTCAACTCTGTTTAATCATTGTCACATTTTCATCTTTCCGTTGTTCTCAAAACAGCCAGTTTTCACCACCACCTTATCAGTTTCAAGACCATTCCATGTAAGCTCCCAGTAAACAATAACAGTTTCTGTGCTTTCCCACTACCCCTGTTCTTTCAACCCATGTACTTTATATACATATGCAATTTAACATAAAATCCAAATTTTAAGTTGATTTTCATATATAACAAATATCTACCTTAAAAAAGAGACAGAAACAATATATCCATAAGAATTACCACTTATTTGGCCAGGAGAGAGAAAGAGTACTAAATTCAGTATCCAATTTTCTAAAATGTCTCAGGGTAGAATGAAGAGTTGCAGCACTTGAAGATCTTTATAAATAGGTATATCAACCTCTCTTGCCAGTTTTTTTTCCTCCTTAAAATTCCGATTAATATACAGGAAACTGAGTTCAGTGCTCTGTAGATCCCTCCAGCCGAGATAAGTCTTTCTTATATTCCCGCAACAGAGTAATAATAATATAATAAAAAATATATATTTATTTATACCTTGCCCATCTAGCTGGGTTTCCCCAGCCACTCTGGGCGGCTTCCAGCAGAATATTAAAATACAATGAGTAAAAGCTTCCCTAAACAGGGCTGCCTTCAGATGTCTTCTAAAAGTCTGGTAGTTGTTTATTCCCTTGACATCTGATGGGAGGGCGTTCCACAGGGCGGGTGCCACTCTGCCTTTCACTTCTTGCAGTGGGGGAACTGCCAGAAGGCCTTCAGCGCTGGATGTCAGTGTCCGGGCAGAACGATGGGGGTGGAGACACTCCTTCAGGTATACTGGGCCGAGGCCGTTTAGGGCTTTAAAGGTCAACACCAACACTTTGAATTGTGCTTGGAAACGTACTGGGAGCCAATGTAGGTCTTTCAGGACTGGTGTTACATGGTCTCAGTGGCCGCTCCCAGTCACCAGTCTAGCTGCCGCATTCTGAATTAGTTGTAGTTCTGAATTAGGATTTGCTCCCATGGAGACATGTTGCTGCCCAGACTGCATTCAAACCTGCTTCTTTTCCCCACTCTCCCGGACCTTTCAGCGCAGGGGTCTGGGAATTGCGGGAGAGCTCTTTGCAATCTGGTGGACCTCTCAACGTCTTGAGAACCTTCTCAAGACTTTTTGGGGGGTAAGCCTCACCTTGGCGTTTTCGCCTGACGTTTCGCGGGGCTCAGATCTGTCGGAGCGATCAGATCTGTGCTCCGTTCGCCATCTTGCAGAGACCGGAAGTGATAGTCAGCATTAGTATGGACAAAACTAAGAACATAAGAAGTGTGCTAGATTAGTTAAAGACCCCATTTAGTCCAACATCCTTCTCTTACCGTGTCAACCAGATGCCCATGGGAAGTCCACAAGGACGGCCTGAGCACCGCATCATTCTCTCCATCTGTGCTCTCCTGTAGTTGGTATGGCATTCTACCTCCAATATGGGAGGCAGTACTCAGCCATCATGGCAAGCAGCTTTTTATAGACTTCATCTTCCATGGGTTTGTGCACTCACCCTTTAAAACAATGCAACTTGGTGCAAGGACACCAAGGGAATCTAATCTACCCCCTGCAATGCTATTCAACAGTGGAATGATCTCCCTGGGGAGGTGGTGGGCACTCCTTGGAGGTTTTTCAGCAGAGGTTGGATCTTCATCTGTCACGAATGCCTTAGCTGAGATTCCTGCATTGCAAGGGGTTGGACTTGATGACCACTGGAGTTACAGTACTTCCAATTCTACGATTCTGTGTTTCTGTGATTCTAATGACTACATCTAGTGGGAGTGAAATCCATAATTTAACTGCTTTGTGAAGATGTACTTTGTTTTGCTTGTCCTGAATCTTCCGACATTCAATAGCCCATGGGTCTAGTATTATGGGGGTGGCATCCGTCTTCTTTCTTGACACCATACATAATTTTATACCCCTCTATCTTGTCACCTTTTAGACTCCACAAATATTGTAATTTTTCCATGTAGGGATTATCATTTTGGTTGCCCTTTTCTAAATACTTTCCCACTCTTCAATATGATTTTATGATATTGGCAGTTTTATTTTCACTCATTTTCCTAATTATCCCCAGTGTGGTGTTTACCTTTCTCACAGCTGTAGCACAGGGTGAACATTTTTATTAATCACCATGATTATAGATCTCTTTCCTGGTCAGTCACCACCAATTCAAACTCCATGAGCCTATATGTGAAGTATGTTTGGGGGTTTTTAACACCACAGATAAGCATTTTCACATTTGAATTCTTTATCGCTCAGGTGGATACATCCCAGATGTTTACAAGTCTGGTTTTACCTTTTTGTGTTATATCTGATATCCTTTTTGATAAAAGGATATGATGCTCCCAAAAACCATAGAATATTATTGCCTTCCTATTCTGGTGATTTGCTAATGTTGCATGATAATTTCTACTCCTCAGATTAATTACTTTAGCTGTTTTGTTCTCTTGGGTTGTGTCTAGTATACCATGGTCCAGCCTTAATTTCTTTGGTTTATTGTATTGCCTTGATTTGGAGGTGGTTTTTTGTATTTATTTTTCTTTATTTAATCTTGCATTTGTATCTTAAGCGAATGTCAGTAAATATAGTGTTGATGCAAATTGTGATGTGCATAAACCTCTACAATACACACTCGTGTCATGCTATACCAAGGAGTAATTCCCCTGGTGCCTATAATTTGTTTCAGTAATGTGCAGCTGTGACCTTTATAGAAGAATGCTTATGGCCATAGCCAAGAATCTGAAGTGACATGCTGCCCTGATTTCTCATTAATAGACTGTCCATCTTTAACTACACAGCTTGCTTAAATACTAGATGCTTGCAGTGTAGTATTAATGAAAAGCAGAGTTGCAGTCTTGATTAAGAAAGCTTGCTCACCCTGTGGTGGTTTACAATGCTATGCTTAGTACTTAGAACTTCAGATTAAAAATTGAGCATTGAGTCATCGCCCCCCCTTCCCTCCCACTTCTGACAAGTTACAATCCCTATGGGGCAGAGGATTATGTTTTGTGAGGTTTACAGAACAATCCACACAAGAGTTGGGCATGCCCAATGGGTTTTCCCTTATCACACATGCCTGTTACTACAGCAGCTGGAGCAGAGGCTGCATGCAGCCCATTCATGCTTTGGTTAGGGAGGTTGTGCTTTGTGCTTAACCCAGGCATGACAGGGGACTCGAATCTGTTACATTTTGAGTGGAGCTCTGACCACAGGAGTCGCCTCCCCCTCCCAGCAGAAGAGGGGGATGGAGAGATAATTTTCACTGGATACCCCTCTCTTCCACCCAGTATGCTCCCCAGAAATCTGCTCCAGCGTTGGGAGACCTTGAATAACCTGGGAGGTGGGGGGAATTGTTGAGATTTACCTTTCTTCCCTCTTCTGTTAGCTTATGGGAGCTTCTGTAGGACCAGTGGCCCTTCTGCAAATGGTGGGAGCCCTTTTATATGCAAAGGAGTGAGATGAGGTCCAATCTGGAGTGTTTTGCAGTACATTAAGTATCAAGAGTTTTTTAGAATTAAATAGGGGGCAGAACAACCTTTTGAACAGATTGTGGGGGCGAATGGGAAGCTGACAGGAGTCCCCAGGATGAATGTGAAAAATGGATGATGGTTCAAATGCGGACAGGGTAGAACTAGGCATTGAGACAGCAGTTTTGAGAGGCTAAAGCACAATTTCCAAGGCATTTGGGGAGAGGCACTGTAGACAAGTAGTTATATGCCAGTGCTAGAAGGCAG
Organism: Podarcis muralis; assembly: GCF_964188315.1. Taxonomy (NCBI): domain Eukaryota; kingdom Metazoa; phylum Chordata; class Lepidosauria; order Squamata; family Lacertidae; genus Podarcis; species Podarcis muralis. Next base: position 130,921,311 of record NC_135655.1, read on the forward strand.
GGAAGTTCCATTGCACAGTTAAAAGTCCTTGTGCTAATGGAACTGTTTACTCGGATGCTGCCTCTTATATTCTAACATCCATGAAAAGCACCAAACAGTGGGGCAGTTCTGGGAAACTAGGGCATCTTCTTGTGTATTGGTGTATGCTATTCTCTTGTGGCAGCAAGTATGAGGTTAATTAAGAGCGACTGGACTATACCCACCCCATTTTTATGATTGATTTTTTTTTTCTAATGGCGAGTTTTCAAATGAATTTTAAAGTTGTATTTTAAATTGTAATCTGCCGTGGGCCCTTGGGATGAAGGGCAGGCAATAAATTAAATGATAATTAAGAGTAAGGGTTGGGCATCTGTGTAGAAATGGGTTTGAACCAATGTGGCTTTTTGTTTCCTGTTGCTAAGCAATGATGGAAAGAACTATACAGTGGTACTTCGGTTGTTGAACGTAATCCGTTCTAGAAGACTTCCGAAACGTTTGAAAAATCAAGGCACAATGGGTGGTCAGCAAATTCCATTGAGAAAATGGAGTAACACGCCTCAGAAGCTGTTCGAAAACTGAAAACTGAAATGTTCACTTCCAGGTTTTCAGCATTTGAAAACTGAAACATTTGGTTTCCTAGATGCTCGAAAATCAAGGTATTGCCTTTGGAAAATGCAAAACAGATACATCACTGTTCAAGTTGATACTATTTAGAGATTGGATTTTGTTAGCTTAACTTTCTCTATAAAGTTAACATTTCAATGTGCACAACATGCATTTAGAAAGCTAGAGTTTGCTTTGAAGTTTGCTTGTAAAACCACCACCACCCAATCTACATCACCTGTGAATGTTGTCAGTAGTTTCAGTTTAGAATGAACTTTGTAGACTCAGCGAGTGGCCACTAGGGGTCAGTGCAACAATAGCAAAATATATAAAAAATACGGTACTCATTGCTTGTGCCCCTGCTTTTGTGTTCAGTAAACATAGTAAACCCAACACATTGGTTTAAAACCATTTAGAGTTGCAGTAAGACATACTCAATAAAATAAGCAAAGTTGCTGGATCAGCATTACTCAGACCTAAGACTGAAGATGTTAACTCTTTAAAGCGCAGAGATATGAAGTAAGCTGATTTAAGCAATGGAAGTGACTATATGTGACCGCTTTTCAATATGCAGTTATAGACTTCAACACTAGAAATTAATATAAATGCTAGGATTTTGATTAATTGGAATATGAAGGGAAAATACAAGCTGCAGAGGAATTCCTGAGCAAGCCTATGCAAAACAACCTGGCCAGAGTGGGGCCATTAAGAAACAATACAGGGCCATTGGGAGCCATTGACAAGGCAAGAGAGCAGTCCTTCCCCCTTGCCCTGAGGTGTGAACAGAGACTGGGGGTTTGGAAGGTTGCCTGGGTCAGTGTTTCCCAAACTTTTTTGGGCAACGGCACACCTGTTTACTGAAAAAAAATCTCACGGCACACCACCATTAAAGCCCCGCCCCGTGACGTCAGCGCGCAGCGTCACGCCGGGAGGGACGCACGAAAGTGAAAGTTTTTTTCCTCCCCCTTGCCGGGGAACCTCCAAGCTTTGGGGGTGGGAGGAGGCAGCAGAGCGAGGGACTGAGGGACGGCGGCAACTGAGGCGGCGGCGGCTGTTGTGGTGGTGGCGGCGATAGCGGGCGGAGGAGGGGGCGGCGGCGGGGCTTGAGGAGCCGTCACCGGGAGTTGCTGCTGCTGTTGTTGCTGCTGCTGCCCGGACATGCCGGCCTCCTCCTCCTCCGCTGTCTCGCGCTCCTCCCTTTTGCACGCGCTGCCCCGCCGCTCGGCACCACCACCGCGGAGCCGCCCCCGGCTCGACGCGGATCCTCGCCGCCGCCGCCTCTCACCGCCCGACTCGCCCGCCTCCCTCCCACGGCACACCAGCCAATGTCTGACGGCACAGTAGTGTGCCGCGGAACACCGGTTGGGAAACACTGGCCTGGGTAACTGTGTGTTTGAGTTGACAGGAAAACGGAGCGTTGAGCAAGGTATGCTGGGGAGAAAAGGAGAAGGAAGACTGGGATCCATCTTGGGCAGGCTGGCTGCAGGCTGGCTGGGAGAGATACCTTGAATAAGTTGCATGGGATCAATTCCAATCTGTTAAGCATGTGAACAGGTTGCTTGGATATGTGAAACCAACCACCTGTCTCCATCCTGTAAAGCGAGTCGGGATGGGCTTTGCGGGGTGGCGAATGCTTCCCTCTGTGAGGGAGACTTCCCAGACCTGCTGAAAGAGGCAGTCATTAAATCGCTTCTTAAAAAAACATCTTTGGACCCGGACGATATGGCCAACTATCTTCCATTTTCTCAAATCTTCCATTTTCGGGTATGGTGATTGAGTGAGTGGTTGTTGAACAACTCCAGGCACGCCTGGAGGATGCAGACCATTTGGATCCCCTCCAGTCGGGATTCAGGCCTCATAATGGGACTGAAACTATATTGATCTTGCTGTTAAAGGTAGGTAGCCGTGGTGGTCTGCCGTAGTCGAAACAAGCAAACAAAAAATCCTTCCAGTAGCACCTTAGAGACAAACTAAGTTTGTTATTGGTATGAGCTTTCGTGTGCATGCACACTTCTCGCTGGTCGATGATCTCCGGCGTGCTAGGATCAAAGGTGAAAGCTGTTTCCTTGTTCCTACTGGATCTCTCAGTGGCCTTTGATACCATGACATCCTTCTAGACCGTCTAGAGGAGTTGGGAACTGGGGGCACTGTTATACAGTGGTTCTGCTCCTTCCTCCTGTGCCGTTTCCAGAAATTGATGGTGGGGAATGAGTGTTCAGACCCCTGGGCTCTCACTTGTGGGCTGCCTCAGGGCTCCGTCCTCTCCCCCATGCTTTTTAATATCTGTATGAAGCCACGGGGAGAGATCATCAGGGAGTTTGGGCTGGGTGTTCATCAGTATGCAGATGATACCCAGCTCTACCTCTCTTTCAAATCGGAACTGGTGAAGGCGGTGAAGGTCCTGTGTGAGTGCCTGGAGGCAGTTGGAGGATGGATGGTGGCTAACAGATTGAGGTTGAATCCTGACAAGACAGAAGTACTGTTCTTGGGGAACAGGGGGTGGGTGGATGTGGAGGACTCGCTGGTCCTGAATGGGGCAACTGTGCCTTTGAAGGACCAGGTGCGCAGCCTGGGAGTCATTTTGGACTTGCAGCTGTCCATGGAGGTGCAGGTCAATTCTGTGTCCAGGACAGTTGTTTCCCATCTCCATCTGGTAGGCAGGCTGAGACCTTACCTGCCCGCAGACAGTCTTGCCAGAGTGGTGCATGCTCTAGTTATCTCCCGCTTGGACTACTGCAGTGCACTCTATGAGGGGCTACCTGTGAAGGTGACCCGGAAACTGCAATTTAACCAGAATGCGGCAGCTAGACTGGTGACTGGGAGTGGCTGCTGAATCACGTGGAGAGCAGGGAGGAGAGGGGTGAGGGGAAAAGAAAGAGCCTGTTCACTGTTGGAAATGTGTGGGATTCTTACATGTCACATGTCTGTTTACATTCCAGCACTGATTATTGGAGTCTTGTGAGCGGAGATAGAGATACGCTGTTCCGTTTTGTATAGCTTTTGCTTTTGCAGCTCTCTCTCCGAGGAAGAAATACAGCGGGAGAAGCCATGTTTTTCTTTGTTCTGTTACATTTGATTTAATTTGCAATAAATTAGGCTTAGATGTTACTCCTCAAGGCTAAGCTTCTGTTTCAACTCTGCTTATCGTGTGCTCATGTCCTTCGATATGGGCCACATCAGCGTGACGGAGACTGGAGTGATGAATCCCCGGCGACGCTGCGGTGGGGGGGAGAGGCACCGGCCTTGGCGTTATCACCCAACGCTATCATCTCTGCCTCGACGCCCGGCTGCTTCCACCTCGCTGCTTGGAGCGTGAGGATCAGCTTGCGTGCTGTGCTCGGCTGGCTCCGCCTGACTCAGTTGAGGGGCGCGGAACAGAGCAGGAGCAGCTAGGCTGGCCAGAGGGGTGGGTGATCTGAGAAATGCCCTCAGGTGCATGTGGAGAGGGGGAGGGGAGCAGCCCGGCTCCACGTCCCTCTGGCTTTCTAGTAATGACCTCTGGCGAACTCTGTGCTGGGGCAACGGCACGTGTGCCCACAGAGAGGGATCTGAGTGCCCCCTCTGGCACACATGCCATAGGTTTGCCACCACTGTCCTAGGCCATCAGCCTTGAGGTCTCAGACATCTTTCTTGAGACAGCCTCCATCAGTGTTGGGTGGGGTAGGTTTCAGTGGCACAGACCAAGTTCTGGTGCAAAACAAAACAGCTTGGTTAAGATTGTTTTTCTTGGCCAATCACTTTTGAATGTACTTCTCTACTTTGACACTAGTGATATACAAGGTGAGTCCTTTAAAAGAGGCCCCATGGATACAGAGTACACATGTTCTTATCTTAAAAAGGTAAAGGTAAAGGGACCCCTGACCATTAGGTCCAGTCGTGACCGACTCTGGGGTTGCGGCGCTCATCTCGCTTTATTGGCCGAGGGAGCCAGCGTTTGTCCGCAGACAGTTTCCGGGTCATGTGGCCAGCATGACTAAGCCACTTCTGGCGAGCCAGAGCAGCGCACGGAAACGCCATTTACCTTCCCGCCGGAGCGGTACCTATTTATCTACTTGCACTTTGACCTGCTTTCGAACTGCTAGGTTGGCAGGAGCTGGGACTGAGCAACGGGAGCTCACCCCGTCGTGGGGACTCGAACCGCCGACCTTCTCATCGGCAAGTCCTAGGCTCTGTGGTTTAACGCACAGCGCCACCCGTGTCCCTGTTCTTTTCTTAAGGAGTTTATATTAACCCTAACAGGCAACATCTCATTTATTCAAGGTTTGACAGTTTCAGTGATTACCATGGGGTAAGACAGAAAGCCAAAATTGCTGACATGTATATGTAGTGGTGGGACACGGGTGGCGCTGTGGGTAAAAGCCTCAGCGCCTAGGACTTGCCGATCGTCAGGTCAGCGGTTTGAATCCCCGCGGCGGGGTGCGCTCCCGTTGCTCGGTCCCAGCGCCTGCCAACCTAGCAGTTCGAAAACACCCCCAGGTGCAAGTAGATAAATAGGGTCCGCTTACTAGCGGGAAGGTAAACGGTGTTTCCGTGTGCTGCGCTGGCTCGCCAGATGCAGCTTGTCACGCTGGCCACGTGACCCGGAAGTGTCTCCGGACAGCGCTGGCCCCCGGCCTCTTAAGTGAGATGGGCGCACAACCCTAGAGTCGGACACGACTGGCCCGTACGGGCAGGGGTACCTTTACCTTTATATGTAGTGGTGTATATTATAGCCTTGTTTGTGAGCTCTACATCAGCTTGTATCTACCATCCTCCCATCTTTCCTAATAGGGTAGATCAGTTGAGTAATTTTCTCATAAAATACAGAAGGCTCATTGAGCCCACATTTTTAGCAATTTCGTTGGATGATTAATAGATCCAGGATATGGAATAGTTTGCATGCAAAGGGTGATATCCAAATTGTAAATTCACATTTGACCTAATTATGCCTACATAATACTAAGCTTACTTTGTTGTTCATGGTTTTATTAGCTTTTTTTCAAAATCCTAAGATTAATGGTGTATTTGATGCATACATTGAGAGCCAATGTGAAAAAACCTTAATGAAGGGGAATGTATATGAGAAAGTTCTGACATGAAATCTAGGTTTTTCTTGAAACTATGAATGCAAAAGAGAACTGGCAGAAAACCAAGTTTTAGCCTATTCAAAATGAAGCAGTCCTATGCTAGGTTAATGTAAGCCATACCCTTCCCTAATTGTAATAACTCTAACAATCTTTTGCCAAGTATAAAACACATTAGTTTAATGTTACTAAACAATGGAATGAAACTACAAAATAATGTCAGTGATTTTTATGGCTAACAGTGTTGTACTGTGAATTTGTCTGTGATAATTTAGGAGATCAAATCATATTTCGTTGATATTTGAAACACCATGGATTGCTGGTTACATTATATAAAAAAAATTTAAAACATACAATAGCTGTAAAAGATAAGTTGCTTCTTCAGTTTGATGAAGAAATGCCTGATTGTGTATAAGTACAGCTGGGCTTCTGCAGGGCTGTGTAGAAAACACACCTGTCATTGCAAATCAGTTGACATGGTGATACAATGAATATTTGCCTCCTATAAAAGGTCTCATAGGCCAAAGTGCAACAAATAAAGTACAGTGAAGTCCCTCACAACTCCTCTGGATTGGCTATTTTTGTGTTGATACACAGGTAGGAATTGAAAGTGCTCTCTTAATCTTAATGGATGAGGCCATTCTTCTGACTAGTAGGTCAAACAGGGCCTTCAATGGGGACGGAAAGCCTAAAGGAAGCCAGTACACCACTGCTTCAGATTCTGCAGGGTGATGTCTTACTCTCCTTGGGTGGTGATGTGCTCTGCTGTGCTTGCTCCTGCTGCTTCCAGGCAGGCTTCATTTGCAGCCTCTCATACTGTCCTATTCAGCACTGTAGTTGTACCTTAGGAGGATGTGCAGCTGTGGCAAGATTATGAACATATATGGAAGGACTGAGGCCTTCTGTGGGTTCTAAACACCATATATGCGGTGACTCTAATATAGACAGGTCTTCAGTGTTGTGAAGTATCTTGTTTTACCTTTCTGTCTTGGTGTACATATGTAAATTGGTCCAAATTCTATCAGGGATGAGTTTTAGATTAGGAAAATAAAGGAATCTACTATATATTCTGGACAAACTTTCTTTACCATTTGTTCTCAGTAGGTCTGGCCACCTCTTGATACCATCATCAAACTTGGTATGAGGGTTCCTGAGGTGGGGTGGCAGTTTTTGTTGATGTGGGCAATGCAGCCACCATTTTGAATCAAGATGGCAGTACAAAATGTGACTGCCTGGTTTTTGGAGTGATGGGTACAAACTTGACTGATTTCAAACTCTGCATGATTGTTCCTGGGGTGAGGGGGTCTGTAGTTTTCTTCAGTGTTGGACTACTGGTCACCATTTTGAATTAACGGTGGTCCAAAATGTGACTTAGGCTTGTCTTCACACATTTTTTTGTGTGGTGGGTCCAAATGGCACCACTATTTTGAATCAATATGGTAGACCAGAATGTGGCTTAAGTGGGATTTTGTCTGATTTTGGGCATAACCTGTGCTAATTTGTATGCCTCTGAAGATATCAGCACCTAACTTGGCACAAGGGTTCCCAAGATGGATGAGGTGGTCTTCATTCATGTTTGGATGGAAGTTGCCATGTTGAATCAAGATGGTGGACCAAATAAACCACAATTAAACATTAGCATCCCCCACCCCCCAAACACTGATTCAGGGTTAATGTTCCCCAGGTCAGATAGGAGCTCTGAGGTGTATGTGTGTGTGTTTGTGGTGTTATTAGTTACCCATCCTTCAATCTAAGGTCTCAGGGCAGGTAACAACAAGAAAACACAATATTACTCTGTGTGTGTGCGCGCGTACAACTTAAAGCACACTGGATGTGTGTGGGGCTTCATGCCCCCATAATAGCATTTCCTTCAGAGGAAACAAAATACTGATTTTAATCAGGTTGTGATAGATTGATTACAAATTTCTGAATCGCTGAAATATAGAGTGAAAACTATTTCACTGGAAAACTTGATATACTGCTCTGCAGCATCCTCCTTTTTTGAAAAGACCATTTTGAGCCTGCTCTGTTCTCATTCTGCTTAGAATTATTTTACCTTTTAGAATCAACATGAGTAGCTTTGACTTTGTTCTGTCTTGAAGGTAACTATTTATTACTGTGGTTCTTTAAATCTCTCGATTAATAGGAGCAATTAAACAATAGTTTAATTTCCATCAAATTAACTGCCCTAAGAGATAATTGCAACATAAATGGAGATAAATTTGTTTCAATACACCAAGAGTTTTATATAAGTCAAGAACTGAATCTCCAGTTTAAAATCAGAGGTGAAACTTGAAATGACATGTGACCTACTCTTAATACATGACTCAGATGGGCAGATGGGTCTGAGGATTAGATCCATGTGTGTTTAGACCCCTTGTGAGTGGCATTTGACATTAGCTGTGCACCAGTCACATTTTGCTACTGACAACTGGCCTTTTGTGACTAGGTGGAGATGTCCAGGCGCCACCCTTGGTGCTTAGCAACTCCACCTGCCTAGCTGCAGTCAGCTGGTCCGCCAGACACAGCAGCAGTAAATGTGCACCAATTTTTGCTGCTGTGCTCCATCCACCAAGCACCTGAATTGCCTGGTAGCGCAGCAACAAAAGACACTGCCGAGCAGATCACATGTTTGGCGGGATAGATGCATCTTTTGCTGCCCCGCTCCCCTGCAGACCGCCTGATTCACCAGTCAGTAAGTTATTTATTTTTGCTGCCCCGCTCCCGAGTGAATCAGGTGTTTGGTGGGGTAGAGCCCTACCCTGCAGACACCCTGATTCACCCAGCTTGCTCAGTTGTGCTGGTCCCAAGCTCCCACTTGGTGGAATGGCATGTGGGGCAAATCTCTGGGAGGTAGAACACTTTGGTAACAGGTACCTTCACTGGTGTGATAGCTCTGCTTTTTTGAAGATACTGCCATCATCCAAGCTTTAGGACAGCCTTCCCCTCCAAACATTTTAAATGAAACTTCCATCATCTCCATTCAGTATGGCCATGGTGACTAGGTTGGAAGTAGTCTAAAACATTGGGAGGGTGACCTGCATTGGGACCTTGAGAGCAGACTACTTAGTGAAAACTGAAGCTGAAATATCCCTCAGTTTGGCCTTCCTTTTTTAAACTTGGTGCGGATCTACTCCAGGAGAAGTTACAAAAACAAATACATCCTGTGTCAAAAGCTGCCCCCTCCTTTTTCGTTTTCTTGGAGATGGAGGCTGTGTTTCATTCAGAATAATTCTAATACTGTGACATTCTATCTGCGGTGTTCTAGCTTCCCTCTTGAAAACAAATGATTCACTTAACTGTTCTCATTGCAAATTCATTCATGTGGAATCCAGAAGAAATTGATTTAACTTTTAAAATATTTATTGTGATTGAAAACACATCTTGGTTTCAAGAGATTTGTGGTGTACACCAATAGCCTATATATTACTAATAACAACAGCAACAGACAAGTAAGCACTTTTACCATCAGCTTCCACTCCTCTGTAGTTTCTTTGTGCATCAGCTGCAGGACTGCCAGTTTATGTTGTTGGTCAGATCATGAAATTGCTCTTTAATGGAAGCAGGACTCTGAACAGAGGAGCAAAATGCTGCATCACAGGGTTTCTATGTAATCAACTTCTTTTAATTTTGTCTTTACAGTTGCACAGAAGATTGTTGCAACAAGGAAAAAACAGCAACTTTCGATAGGCCCTTGCAAATCCCTACCAAACTCTCCAAGCCACTCATCTGTATGTTCAGTCCAGGTTTCGGCAGTACATATCAGCCAGGTATGAAATAGAATGTAATTATTTGCATCCCTTTTAGTGGTAGATACAGACTGGGCAGCGTGAATTGGCATTGGTAACCAGTGTTCTTGCATTTGACTCAGATTCTTCATATCACAAGGCAGCACTGTTACACCTAGGAATAGAATATGGGTTCTGACAACCTCAGGCAGAGAGTATTTTCAGTTGTTCTTTGGATAGCTTTCTTTGAGTTGCTGTGCCCTTCTGTTACCTTAATTTATATTGTATTTAGCTTTGAAGGTTCATAATGTGCAACCACAGTTAAAGAGCTAAAGAATCCCCAACCTAAATATGCTCCATGACCTTCTAAAAAAAGGCCACTTAAATAGAGCCTAGAAATTGCTTCTAAACTATGTAAAGTTTAAACTATGTATTTCCATGTGTCTTTGTTATCTGAACTTGGCCAAATGTGTGATACTTTAAGAGGTGGTTCACAATCAAGTTTAGAGATTGCCTTGGAGGTGCAGTCATACCTCGGGTTGAAGTTGCTTCAGGTTGAGCGCTTTCAGGTTGTGCTCTGCGGCGACCTGGAAATAATGGAATGCGTTACTTCCGGGTTTCGCCGCTTGCGCATGCACAGATGGTCAAAATGACGTCATGCGCGGAAGCGGCAAATCACGACCCGCAGACGCGGGTTGCGTTCGCTTCAGGATGCGAACGGGGCTCCGGAACGGATCCCGTTCGTATCCAGAGGTACCATTGTATAGGGTAAGAAGGGCATCTTGTATTAGGCTCAAATAGTGTAGGGGTGTATACATTAAAAAACCAACCAACCACCACACAACAATGCCTTGTTTTAGAGCCACATAAAATCAATGCAGATATTGGAGCATCGGTGTAATATACTCTTCCTCACAATCCTTTTACAGGAGACACTTGGCCAATTCACCTGAAGCTGGTGAGCAGCTTATATGCATCCTCAAAAAGCATCTTATGAGGGCACTTCATCCAGTTACCAGACACTGTTGTTACCAGCCATTAGGCTGTGCACATATCTCCCTTTGCGAAATCACTTATGCAGCCTAAAGTGTCTATGTCTTTGTGTATAGTTGGAAGCAGAGCACGGCCACCTGCCAGCTTACCTGAGGGCCAATATTCACTCATTGCATGCAACTAACATTTGAAAGCTTTGTTGAACATTAAGAAGTTTCAAATATGAGTAAAACATTTTTAAAGCCATGGTAAGGAAGCTTTGGACCTGCAGATGGCAGTTGGAGTCCAGCAACATCTGGAGGTCCCACAAGTTCCTCACTTCTCCTGCTTTACAAGTTATAAGACCACATCAGAACAGGTTTATCAGACAACAATGCTTTGGGAGGTATGCTCTATTGGAACAGTGATCCCAGGATTAGAAGTCCCAGATGTCCCTCTAATAATGTATGTTTTATGTTCATTGTTTCCTTAGTGAGAAAACAAGCATATTGTGTTAGATTCTCAAAATCCTTGGCCAACAGCAAATGTTTATAGATACTGTACTTTCCCAATTTCCACAATGATGGAAGCTGCTACTACCCAGTAACTATAATAGCAGTGTGAATTTTGCAGGGAGATGTTCCCCAATGGAACCAGGGTGGGGCAGTACTTAATTCAGAAGTAGCAAAAGTAACAAAAAACGCAACAAACCAATCCAAGCTCTTTAGCAAATACCAGTTTTGTGAAGCTCAGGGAATCCTTCCATTCCTCTCTACATGGGCAACCTTCACAGTTCATTGAAGGGGATATCCCTCAGCTGTATCAGAGTGCTCTAATTTAACTCCTAGTCTGGAGAACTTTCAAAGGAGGAATCTGTGCAAGATACTAGGCAGGATTGTCATGTTCCACAAAACAGTTTTGCTCTTAGTGACACAAGATTAAAAGAATGAGGGAGGTGCTTCTAGCAGACAACCCAAGATAGAGTGTGCAGTACACTAAACAATGGGTTCTAAGGATCAAACTCGGGGGGGGGGGGCGGGAAGCACACACACATTTTTGGATGGCCCTGCTGGCCAGCCAACATTTGTGATGGTCAAGACCATGCTCATCTCTGAATAAGGAAATGTGAGATCCTGTGTGATGTCATGCTGAATTTAAGAGATACTTGAAGTGCTAGCACAATGCAAATGCCAGGGCTAATCCTCCACTCCTGAGAAAAGGCAGACTTTATAACATGTGTCACTTCTGTGGGGCTAAAAGTGTTTTCAAATGATTTTGTCACACGGATGAGCTCCATCCCTGTTCCCAAGCTTAAAGGTGCAAAGGGGAAACACCTGCAGTTGTGCTGGGCTTTTGTAGTGTTTGAAGCACCTATCAAGCCAATCCAGCACGGACAAGATCCATCCATTGTTCAAGCTCTGGAAGGACACAGAGGAATTTCCCAGCACTTGTGCTGTACTTCTGAGGTACTCTGAGTGGAGGAGAAGAGTTGGGGCTTATCAGTATTAATATTACACTTTTTAATGTGCTTAGAGCATTTCTGAAACACAATGCGAAATAGCTGTTTCCTCATACCTCTTTGCAGTTTCTCATGTTTGCCAGAGGAAGATGGGACACACATAGTATTATGTGGATTTTGGACAAGTTTGCCAAGATATTGGAGATTTATAATCAGAACGTATACTTCTTTTAACCTTTTCTACTAAAACAAAACTCATTTTCCTAGTATGCATCCTTATGTATCCAAAATGGCACTGCCTGCACATAAGAAGGATGTATTAGTGGACTCAGAGATGCCCCAACATTTGCAGGGGGAAAACTATGGAGTCGGAGAAATTTAGAGCATGCTCAGTTTGGAAAACTGTTATACTGGAAAACTCTGGGAGTGGGAGTGGAATGAAAGAGGTTAGGCTGGCTGGCTGAAACCTTAAACTCCTTACTACAGAATTTTGTTGCCAGTCCAACTTCTGTCTTTCAGAAGAAGTTGTGTTGGGGAGGGGCAGCCCAAATTGACTTGAGACTCTGGTGCTGGAAGAAGGGGTTAGTCCTTTACGTCCAGTGAACCTTTCCTAAACTAAAACTTCCCCCAAATTTCTGTTTGCCTATTAGGGAAAACTTACAGGAAAGTAGCATGTAGGACACGGATTAACTCCCTTACAGTTCTGATCTAATTTGCTCCCTCCCCAGCTGCTTTTCTTTTAAATATTGAGACAATAGTTCCTGCCATGGATTTCCAGTATTTTGTCTGTTTTAAAGGTAAAGGTACCCTTGCCCGTACGGGCCAGTCTTGACAGACTCTAGGGTTGTGCGCTCATCTCACTCTAAAGGCCGGGAGCCAGCGCTGTCTGCAGACACTTCTGGGTCACGTGGCCAGCGTGACAAAGCTGCTCTGGCGAGCCAGCGCAGCACACATGGAAACGCCGTTTACCTTCCTGCTAGTAAGCGGTACCTATTTATCTACTTGCACCCGGGGGTGCTTTCGAACTGCTAGGTGGGCAGGCGCTGGGACCGAGCAGCGGGAGCGCACCCCGCCGTGGGGATTCGAACCGCCGACCATGCGATCGGCAAGTCCTAGGCGCTGAGGTTTTTACCCACAGCGCCACCCGCGTCCCTTTGTCTGTTTTAGTCTTAGGTATTATACATGGCCATGTGAAGTTATGGAAAATATTTTTTATAGATGCCCTAATAGCAGCCTTGCGTTGACCTTCCATTAATCTTATCAAAGATCAATGGGCTGCCTAGAGGTCCTTGCATCAGATGCATAAGGATTAAACACAGTAAGAATTGTAAATACACTGCCACTGCTTTGTCAGCCTGTGTGGCTTTTTTGTATCTAAAGGCTACTGCATGGCTAGGGTGAAATGCCATGTGGTATCCTCACTGTGCAAATTTGTTGGGTACATGCTGAATATTTTTTCCTCCAATGTGTACCTTTTTGTTTTTTGCTAGTTTTTATTTATATCTGCTGTAGAAGACGGTTGTGCCCATTCCAAGAGTCAAATGTCCAACCAGAAACAAACTTATTCTTTCCTATAATTAATATGTGTTGAAAATCAGTGTTCTCAAGAAAATAATATTACCACTCATACTCTTCCATTCAGGACTTACTCAGTATTCTATGTAGTGTCCAGAAGGAATACACCTTGTGAATGATTCTAGACCTCAAATAGTTCTCTATATACTGTTTTGCCCATCACACAGAAAAATTCTTCACACCAATCTCTTCCATGGTATCTGGATGATCTACTGATCAGTTCACTCAGCTTCCAACAGGGACTTAAGAATGTGTACTTTTCCTCATGCCTTCAGTTGCATGACTTAATTAGCAACAAAGAAAAGTGTTTCTGCTTATTATTCTGCAAAGAAAACATCTAGGAGGGAACATGGCATGTGGAGAGAGTGCTTCTGTTCCTGGACAGGCAACAAAAGATTCAGTAGCTAATCATCACAGTGCTGATGTATTTTCACACCAGCCTAATGAGGAGCACCACTATCAGATGTCCTGCCAGGATGTGATTCTGTGGATGAGGTTCTGCAAACTAGCCTCTTCAGAGATGTTGTTTCCTGTCTCAGGCCTGGATAACTCAGCAGCTCCATCTACCAGGAATTCTACTAATGACTGAACCAAGGCCCCATGTAAGAGAGATTTTTCCTCTCAGGCACTTCCCCTAGTTACTATGAAGCCTCCTTGAATGAAGGGCTAATTACCAAAACACACAGGTTCAGTGGATGTGGTCAAAGACAAAGTGACTGGAGCTTTGAATCCCATGATTGGTGCTGTGAGTGTTCAAAGAGTGGAGACAACGGATCAACAAAGGTATGCATTGCAGAAGTCCAAAGAAACCTGCCAAACTTTGCCCCAGGCACAATATGGGGCAGGGGCACAAATGCAATAGTGTGCTGTCTCAGTAGGAATAGTTCCTGTGATCTTCCATCAAATCTGTATTTGTAACTCTGAACAACCACAGAGCGGGCAGATATTTCTCTTCATTCAGATGTCTCTAGACCTGTGGGCAAATACCCTGGATAATAATTGACCAAGGGAAATGCAATACATTTATTCTCTTATCAGACTCATTCACAGAGTCAAACAGAAGATTTAGGAGGCAAGCTTACTCTTATCACCTTGTACTTGCCCATTGGACTGTGCTCTTCAGATCTCTTCGGGTTGTCATCTCTCTCTCTCTCTCTCCAGCAGTTTATTGGTAAAAAAACCAAAAAACAATATTAAGACAAGTCAAGTCAAGTGTCATGTTAGAAATATTTAGCTTTTAAATAGCTTACGGTTAAAGTATATCATATTCCCCACATATCCTAGAAAATATTTGTATTAAACAATCAAGTATTAAAAGATCAGGTAGTAGTTAACATGTTTAATTTCTTATTCTAATCATCCCATTCACCATCATTCTCCAAGTCAGATTCTTCGGTATCTGAAAGATGTATTGCCATGTGTCACTTCTGAACAACATCCTTAACAGCAGCAACTATTTCTTCATCAATGGGAGGTGTTGGATTCTGAGCCCCTGGTTTCAATTGTTTCCCTTTTCTGAACCAACTCATTAGAACATCTTCGGTGAAAGGAGTTAATTGATTGTCACTCTCTGACCTTTTCAACTGCACATCCTTCAGATTTTGGATTAAATTGTGTTGAGATTCCCTTTTGGAAGGAGAGATGCAAAGTGCTGGGAATATGACAGCTGAAGGGAGATCAACATTATGGGACAACTTGCTTGATTTTTATATGGAGGAAGGCACTGCTAGTACATCTTAAATCCACCCTTCATTCCTAGACTATGGGAGTCTAGTTTATTGTTTGGGCTGCAAGTTGAACCCAGTTCTGTGGGCATCACAGAATAAAGCAGAGGATGGCCAAGGGATTTTTTCAATAAACCTTTTGCCTTTGTCTCTTTCAATACTGCTTCTGCGCCCCCACATTTCTCAATTACTTCAAAAATATTCTTTAATTTTCTCCTGTCCTTCAGATGGTCCTGCGTTATGCCAGCCTTAGCAAAGATCTTAGCAAAGATCTTCAGGATCTAAGCTGGTAGCAAGTTTGGGACCTCATCCAATGTGACAGATATGTTTGAAGTTTCTGGGGTTCCCAATATATTCTTTGCTTAGTTTATGTCTTCTGGATTTTTGTTTCCAGTTTCTTATCTCAAGCGGTGCTTGAGAAGCACAACATGAAGGAGATGAGACCCTACAGTTTGGTGATCTTGTACTTGGATGAGGATAAGATAATGGACAAGATGCCTCAGCGGCAGGAGCAATAACAACAACGCTTCTAAACAACGTCATTTTCTCACAACTCAGACTGCATTCTGTCGCACAACTTTTTAAGGTTGTCAAATCAGTAACCATTATGTCCCTTGCTTACTATGATATGCCCTCCCAAGACCAAGACCTCAGCTGGGGCTACTGTATCTGAACATCAACAACTTTGCTTGTCTTCTCTTTAATAATACCTTATCTTTTAAAAGTCTTGAATTGAAAAACACCAAGCAGTCTCCTGGACCTTTAAACGGTTTTGTACTCTCAGATCTTATTCGGAATTCTTTGTCTATATCCACCCACAACGCATGTTGTTGTACGCCCAGCCAGATTGCTAATTCTTGAGTCAACTTTTGGTCAATCCTTTCTTCTTGTGCCTCTGGGAGACCTTTGAAGCATAAAACCATCTCTCTCTGGTGCATCTCCAGCAGAGCTATCTGGTCCAAAGTAGTTTCATGTAATGTCACTAGATCCTTTATTTCTTCATTAGTTGTTTCTTGATTTTTCCTCGGCTCTTTATTTTCATTCACTAATTTCTTAGAAGTGTCTTCCTGCTTGTTGATTCTGCTCTTGAGGTCCTGGACTGATTTATATGTGTGTTTATGTTTGATTGTTAGATCTTTTATTTGTTCAGAAAGTTCTTTTATTAATTTAGCATTCTGCTCATTTTTGCTATCCATTGACGTTTAAGTTTTTGTCCGTTTTTGCTATCATCTCTTTTATATCAAGCTTAAATATTTGAATCCTCTGGGATTATCTTCCCTCTTTCCTTTCCATATTGCTTTTACCTTTTTAATGCTAATAGTTGTGTGAGTTACTTTCTCATCCCCCTGTCCTAGCCCCCTGATATTTTCTTAGTTAGTCTTATATCTATTTTGCTTGAGTTTAAGGGTGTTCCCAGGTTCAGAGCTGCGGGAAATCCCTTCCCCAGGGTGTCATTGGCAAAAGGATGCTTCCTGATAACGTAAAAGGAGGTACCATCTCTGAACTAGACTGCCCATCTTAATGCAACCTTCAGGAATGGTAGACAGTTACTCAGCTGCTCCTTTTCCTTCATTCTCGTGCATCCACTATTAATCCATATGGCACTGAAGTTTATTCCACAGTTGACTTTCTCCATGCACAAGTGCATGTGATGGTAGCTCATTCCCACAGGAGGCAGAGATGAGCACCAGCTTGGATGGCTTCAAAGAAGATTAAACAAATTCATGGAGGAGAGGGCTATTGAAAGCTACTGGCCTGGATGACTTTGCCTCTGCAGTTGGAGGCAGCAGTGCTTCTGAATACCAGTTGCTAGAAGCCACAGGAGGGAAGAGGCTCTTCTGCTTCTATCCTGCTTGGTTTTGGTTAGCCACTGTGAGAACAGGGGGTGCTGGACTAGATGGGCCATTGGCCCAATCCAGCAGGCTCTTCATGTTCTTATGTTCTTATTGCATTCAGATTGATCAGCTTAAGAGAAGTGCTTTGGAAGGACTGTGTGCCTTTTCAGCCTTGCAAACAAGGTGGCTGTGGGGGCTTTTGAATATCAAAGCTGTTACTGTAGTATTTGTGGGTGTCCTTTTATAAAAGGAGGACAAGAGCAAAAGGCTATACTCTAGTTATTGAATTTAGTTTGGCGATATAGTTGCTGCTAGATGAATGGAACTCTGAAATAGATTCTGTTGAACAATCCTATGAATTAAGATCAGCTTGACAGCAGAATAAATTTTGTAACAGCTTTGGTCATCTTTGGATTCTTCATCTAAAGAATCAGATATGGGTGATATGCTGAAAGATCAAGAAAAATGTACTTTGGAAATGCTAAATTTTATTGTGTGGGGGTTTTTTTTGGGGGGGGGGTTACTTGAGATTGCTCAGTTTGGCTTGAAATCCTCTATCCCCACTCCACTCCATTTCCAGTGCAAACTGGCTAGTGGTTCTAGGATTCTGTGACCTCAGCTCCAGTCCACTATAGACATAGCACCACAAATTTTGGACAATATGACTGATTTGTAAACGGTGTATAGTGCTATGCATCAGGAACAATATGGACAATATTCAACTAATAGAAAAGAGAGGTTAGCTTTACAGTTCTTAACCCGAAGTACTATTTCTGGGTTAGCGGAGTCTGTAACTTGAAGCGTCTGTAACCTGAAGCGTTTGTAACCTGAAGCATCTGTAACCCGAGGTACCACTGTATTCCAGTTGTCTCTTCCAGTTAAGTTCCAAGAGTAAGAGAGATTGTGGTAATTTTTTATTTTTATTTTTTTAAACCTACTCTGCCTGCTAAAGATGAAATTAAACTTGTGAAGTAGCAATTGGCTTTCTTCCTGTAAAATGGATTTTAATCATTGCAGACCAGCAACGGAGGAGGGAGTTTAAGTGATTATTCCTCCTCTGTCCCATCTACTCCAAGCACCAGCCAGAAGGAGCTACGGATTGATGTTCCACCTACCACAAATACTCCAACTCCTGTTCGTAAACAGTCCAAGCGCCGGTCCAATCTTTTTACGGTAAGTGAACCAGGAGACAGAATGCTTGTCTGTGTTAATTCATCATTGCTCCTTGATTTACTTCTCTAGTGTTATCTATGCTGACCAACTAGGCATTTGTTTTGATTCTTTAGCAGAACAATAGAGAACTTAGCTCTTGAAGTAGGGACATGGGTAAGCTATGGATAGGGTTCAGGGGCATCTCAAAATGCTCTTTCTTCTGTAGTACAAACTATGACAAAAGTAAGGCGTCAATACTGCTGTCCTGCTCCTGATTCCACTCGTCTGCTTTCCCAGGCAGGAGCCGACAGGCCCTCTGCTGCACGTCCAGTAACCTTTCCCACACCATGGCACCCACCCATGGCTTGCCGCCTGAGGACTGTTCATGCAGGCACAGTTGCACTTGCTGTCCTTGTGCTCCATGGACATTTCAGGTACAGTGGGCAGGGTTATGTTAGAGAGTCTTTTCTGCTGTGGTGCCCAGAATGTGGAACTCTGTCCTAGTTGGTTTGCTTGGCTGGTTTGCCAGTATTTCTCTCTTTGCCAGAAACATTTTCTTTTTGATAAGCTTTTGATTTACTTGCTACGCTGCTGTTTGTGATTTGTTTGTTGACTCCTTTGTGGTTAACTGTCTGCTGCTTTTTGTAGGTTGGTTGTTGTTGGTTGATTATGGTTTAATGGATTTTTTAGCTCGGAAGACGCCTTGAGCCCTTCCATCGAAAATTGGTATGCAGTTTTGAATAAAGAAAATAAGTTTTGAGCTTATCTTGAATTCCTTTTTCATGCTGTGTCTATTCCTTTAAGCAGTATAGTAATAAAGTCAGAAGAATCTTAAACACCAGCAATGAACTTATTTTGTTTGCTCCTTATGGTCAGGACTGACCCAGTGGCAGGTGTTATGGGTGGGGGGGCCCTCTCTGCATCTACCCTTTGGGAACTATACATTATGTGAGGATGCAGCAGCAGACGGCCTTTTGCGCTATAGCACTCTCCCCTCATAATCTCTACAGGCACCAAGGTGGTATTATTTTTGGTGACAAATTGTATGTGCTGGTGTTTGAGTTGTGCTAATTATAGCTTGGAATGGGATCTGCCTAATAGTCTGCTGTATCTTTTGTTGTTGTTGTTTAGTCGTTTAGTCGTGTCCGACTCTTCGTGACCCCATGGACCAGAGCACGCCAGGCACCTCTGTCCTCCACTACTTCCCGCAGTTTGGTCAGACTCATGCTGGTAACCTCGAAAACACTATCCAACCATCTCATCCTCTGTCGCCCCCTTCTCCTTGTGCCCTCCATCTCTCCCAGCATCAGTGTCTTCTCCAGGGAGTCTTCTCTTCTCATGAGGTGGCCAAAGTACTGGAGCCTCAGCTTCACGATCTGTCCTTCCAGTGAGCACTCAGGGCTGATTTCCTTCAGAATGGAGAGGTTTGATCTTCTTGCAGTCCATGGGACTCTCAAGTGTCTCCTCCAGCACCATAATTCAAAAGCATCTATTCTTCGGCGATCAGCCTTCTTGATGGTCCAGCTCTCACTTCCATACATCACTACTGGGAAAACCATGGCTTTAACTATACGGACCTTTGTTGGCAAGGTGACGTCTCTACTTCTCAAGATGCTGTCTAGGCCTGTCATTGCCCTTCTCCCAAGAAGGAGGCGTCTTTTAATTTCGTGGCTGCTGTCACCATCTGCAGTGATCATGGAGCCCAAGAAAGTAAAATCTCTCACTGCCTCCATTTCTTCCCCATCTATTTGCCAGGAGGTGATGGGACCAGTGGCCATGATCTTCGTTTTTTTGATGTTGAGCTTCAGACCATATTTTGCGCTCTCCTCTTTCACCCTCATTAAAAGGTTCTTTAATTCCTCCTCACTTTCTGCCATCAAGGTTGTGTCATCTGCATATCTGAGGTTGTTGATATTTCTTCCGGCAATCTTAATTCCAGCTTGGGATTCATCCAGCCCAGCCTTTCGCATGATGTATTCTGCATATAAATTAAATAAGCAGGGAGACAAAATACAGCCTTGTCGTACTCCTTTCCCAATTTTGAACCAATCAGTTGTTCCATATCCAGTTCTAACTGTAGCTTCTTGTCCCACATAGAGATTTCTCAGGAGACAGATGAGGTGATCAGGCACTCCCATTTCTTTAAGAACTTGCCATAGTTTGCTGTGGTCGACACAGTCAAAGGCTTTTGCATAGTCAATGAAGCAGAAGTAGATGTCTTTCTGGAACTCTCTAGCTTTCTCCATAATCCAGCGCATGTTTGCAATTTGGTCTCTGGTTCCTCTGCCTCTTCTAAATCCAGCTTGCACTTCTGGGAGTTCTCGATCCACATACTGCTTAAGCCTTCCTTGTAGAATTTTAAGCATAACCTTGCTAGCGTGTGAAATGAGTGCAACTGTGCGGTAGTTGGAGCATTCTTTGGCACTACCCTTCTTTGGGACTGGGATGTAGACTGATCTTCTCCAATCTTCTGGCCACTGCTGAGTTTTCCAAATTTGCTGGCATATTGAGTGTAGCACCTTAACAGCATCATCTTTTAAAATTTTAAATAGTTCAGCTGGAATACCATCACTTCCACTGGCCTTGTTATTTGCAGTGCTTTCTAAGGCCCATTTGACTTCACTCTCCAGGATGTCTGGCTCAAGGTCAGCAACCACACTACCTGGGGTGTACGAGACATCCATATCTTTCTGGTATAATTCTTCTGTGTATTCTTGCCACCTCTTCTTGATGTCTTCTGCTTCTGTTAGGTCCTTACCACTTTTGTCCTTTATTATGGTAATCTTTGTACGAAATGTTCCTTTCATATCTCCAATTTTCTTGAACAGATCTCTGGTTCTTCCCATTCTGTTGTTTTCCTCTATTTGTTTGCATTGCTCGTTTAAGAAGGCCTTCTTGTCTCTCCTTGCTATTCTTTGGAAATCTGCATTCAATTTCCTGTATCTTTCACTATCTCCCTCGCATTTTGCTTGCCTTCTCTCCTCCGCTATTTGTAAGGCCTCGTTGGACAGCCACTTTGCTTTCTTGCATTTCCTTTTCATTGGGATGGTTTTCGTTGCTGCCTCCTGTACAATGTTACGAGCCTCCATCCATAGTTCTTCAGGCACTCTGTCCACCAAATCTAAATCCTTAAACCTGTTCCTCACTTCCACTGTGTATTCATAAGGGATTTGACTTAGATTGTATCTTACCGGCCCAGTGGTTTTTCCTACTTTCTTCAGTTTAAGCTTGAATTTTGCTATAAGAAGCTGATGATCTGAGCCACAGTCAGCTCCCGGTCTTGTTTTTGCTGACTGTATAGAGCTTCTCCATCTTTGGCTGCAGAGAATATAATCAATCTGATTTCGATGCTGCCCATCTGGTGATGTCCATGTGTAGAGTCGTCTCTTGTGTTGTTGGAAAAGCGTGTTTGTGATGACCAGCTTGTTCTCTTGACAGAACTCTATTAGCCTTTGCCCTGCTTCGTTTTGATCTCCAAGGCCAAACTTGCCAGTTGTTCCTTTTATCTCTTGCCTCCCTACTTTAGCATTCCAATCCCCTATAATGAGAAGAACATCCTTCTTTGGTGTCACTTCTATAAGGTGTTGTAAGTCTTCATAGAAATGGTCAATTTCAGTTTCTTCAGCACCAGTAGTTGGTGCATAAACTTGGATTACTGTGATGTTAAAAGGTCTGCCTTGGATTCGTATCGAGATCATTCTATCATTTTTGAGATTGCATCCCAGTACAGCTTTCGCCACTCTTTTGTTGACTATGAGGGCCACTCCATTTCTTTTACGGGTTTCTTGCCCACAGTAGTAGATGTGATGGTCATCCGAACTGAATTCGCCCATTCCCGTCCATTTTAGTTCACTGATGCCCAGGATGTCAATATTTATTCTTGCCATCTCATTTTTGACCACCTCCAACTTACCCAGGTTCATGGTTCTTACATTCCAGGTTCCTATGCAATATTTTTCTTTACAGCATTGGACTTTCCTTTCGCTTCCAGGCATATCCGCAACTGAGCGTCCTTTCGGCTTTGGCCCAGCCGCTTCATCAGCTCTGGATCTACTTGTACTTGCCCTCCGCTCTTCCCCAGTAGCATGTTGGACGCCTTCCGACCTGAGGGGCTGTATCTTTTAGTTTAATTCTAATTTTAGAATTTCTTGTTGTAGAGTTTGTTTAATTTTATGAGTTGTTGTATATCATGGATTGGTACTGTAAACTGTCCTGTGGTCAGTCTGGACAAAAGGTGGGTTAGAAATAAAGCTAACAAATAAACAGTTGGTTTCAGTGTTGATTGTGATTTTATGTTGTTATATTCACTGCTGTTTTACCGAATATGTGCCCTGACCTAAGATCAATGGATATAGGGTGGGAGATGAATATTTTAATGAATTAATAAATACTACAATGTTAGGCTTTCTAGGAAAAGTGGAATGGACTGGAATGTGCACACATTAGCTTAATGGTGATGTGACTCTGCTGTGTTGTGAGACTGTTAGATAATGTTTTCCTCCACTAGATGTCAGTGTCAGTCAAGGAACAGAATGTAGAACAGGAGAACTTGAAATGGTCTCTAGAAAGACCATTTGGATTTGTATGCAGAAATTACAGCTGCTTCTTCTGCTCATATTTTGTTTAGGATCCTGATGTGAGGATGTGCATATTTTAATATTGAAGGTAATGGATTAAAATGGAAGGGTTAAGCACACAGAGATGTATCTAGTCTTCCCAAGAGCTCTGCTGGAAGAAGCTGGGATGGCCATTGTCTCCCATTTCCCCACTGTCACCAGAGCCCCCAGGAGGACTGGGAGATGTTGCCTGGGGAAGGGCAAACCGGGGACTATCGCCTCTGCTTTGCCATTCCTTCTGCTAGTGGGAGCCTCTTTTCATGCAGGGACATTTCTAGATCCAGCCCATTCATACGGTTTTTCACAAGGAATATACAGTACAAAGGGATGGGGAAGCGGGTGGGGATGGGGAAGCGGGTGGCGCTGTGGGTAAAAGCCTCAGCGCCTAGGGCTTGCCGATCGAAAGGTCGGCGGTTCGAATCCCCGCGGCGGGGTGCGCTCCCGTTGCTCGGTCCCAGCGCCTGCCAACCTAGCAGTTCAAAAGCACCCCCAGGTGCAAGTAGATAAATAGGGACCGCTTTCTAGCAGGAAGGTAAACGCCGTTTCCGTGTGCGGCTCTGGCTCGCCAGAGCAGCGATGTCACGCTGGCCACGTGACCCGGAAGTGTCTCTGGACAGCGCTGGCCCCCGGCCTCTTGAGAGAGATGGGCGCACAACCCCAGAGTCTGGCAAGACTGGCCCGTACGGGCAGGGGTACCTTTACCTTTACCTTTACTGTACAAAGAACAAAAACTTACTTCATTGGTTCTAAATTTAATTCATAAAGACACTACTAATAAACCTCTATCCAAAGTAAAACTGGCTGGCAGAGGTAGATTCATTTACTTGTTTATTTTAAATACAGTGCTGCAGAAATAATTGGATGCTCTAATATTTTTACATACAACTACAAAATTGAAAATGGGATTTTTGTAGTTCCAAGAAGAGAAACATATCATGATTGATCAGATAATGTAAAAACTGATAATACTAACTACAGTAGTTGTTAGTTTCATTTACAGAGGGCCTTCTCCACATAGAAAATCCATGATAGATTATGCTGTGTTGTAAGTGCCCCATAACAAAACAACAAATATGCTAAAAATTAGATAGAAACTTACAACAAATTGATCTTTAAAAATATTGTTTCCACAAGGATACATTAGTGTTCATCATAAATGATGCTGTATTTCATACTCTTTCACTTGAATTAAAGGATGGTAGTAGCAGTGGCCATTTCTGTAATGAATAAAACTTTCTAAGACTAAAACTTCCTTTCCAGATGCTCAGATTGTTGCATGACACACTTTTGTGGACTGAAGGAGCAACTCAGTCTGAGCAGCTGCAAGGTTTATCATATTTTGTAAAATTAGTTTTGTAATACATAAGAAATCCCACATATTATTGTGGCTATATAATCAGTAGTGTGATTTCTATGAAGAAATTTAATTTGTGCGCAGCTTTTTATGATATAGGGTATTTTTTTAGGTCTATTGTTCAAAGTATGCAGATATAGGTCATTGTTGACCAAGCCACCTAATCTTAATTACCCTTGGAAGATAAATAATATTTACTGTAAGCCAAATGAGTACCCATCTCAAAGTAAGGCTTATTTGTTTAGTAAACAAAAGCGCAGGTCATTTTAATGAAAATTTCGCTTCACTGAGCAATGGATTTCTGCATCTCATTATATGCAGAATATTATATATTATATATGGTATGGTTGTGTCTTTAGATAAAACTATTATAAACAAATTGTTCTTTCCCAGTTTTTTTAAAAATAAAAAGTAGCAGTAGTCCATTAAGAATGTGTTCATACCTATTTCCTGGTTTTGAATGTGAGCCATATGTAGTTGAAAACAGGGGTAGGGGAATCTACTTGCCCTCAAATATGTGAAATTACAGGATCTATTAGTAGCATAGATATTCTAAAAGTGCTAAAAGATCTTGAATGTGGGCTAAATAAGATATATGGTGTTGGAGAAAACTAAAGCAGGTTTTTTGTGCCTGATAGGACTAATTTTATTTTTTAAATAATAAAACATATTTCTGTTAAAATATTTAAAGTGGTTCACAAGCAAAATTCCTCAGCCAAAAATGTACAAACAGGAGCTGTTCCTAGCCAACTATTATGGATTTAGGAAAGGATATCCAGAAGGACTGAGGAAAAGCTGTGAGAAGCATGCAAATATGGAAGAAAAAATTAGCCTGCTCTCGAACTTGAGAGAAGCGGGGACTTTGGCATGTAGTTGAGGGTGTGGTAAGCTCAAGAGCTTTTACTGAGGCCGTAACTCAGCAACAGGGAGTATGAGGTTCACCACATGGTGTTGGACTCCAACTCTGATCTGTCACAGACAGAATGGTCAACACAGTAAGGGATATGGGAAGTTGCAATCCAGCAATCCTGAAGGACCGCATGTTCCCTTTACCTACTCTACCTGGCTAGCCGTCCAGGTGAGTCAGGTTGGGAGAATGCAAGCTACCCCCTTTTAGGCCACCCAAATAATATGAACTTCTATCAAAACACTGTATACTTCTCCTGTTCCCTGAACTATACATATTTTGTTTTTCACATGCACTTAATTCCATGATGGTTATTCTTTGAAATTCTGTGGTCTGAAATTTTAGTTTTCTTCATCCATTATTTAAAATACAAAAAGTAGTTGTGACTGATATCCTTATTTTAATTTGCATTCCAAATTTAAACGTTTTAGACAACTCAGTAATGCATTGTAGATAAGCAGCATGATTTCACATCACTTGGTTTTTATTAGCATTCAGTTGTGGCACTGGACATCACCAGTATGTTCACTTCATATATCATCTATGATTTGAAAAGCGCATGAAAATGTTTCCCCATTTTCAATATTGCGTGAGTAATGTTCCCACTGAAAAGTAATGGAGTGAAGTTGTCACTTGTCAGCATAGTTATTAAGGGGGATGACTTTTAGGTCTTGCTCATAATAAAATAAATCTGTCACATGTAGATTTACTTATCTCACAATAAAGGAGGAGGGTAGGAAGTTCTATTTAAATAAGATTGTGTGTATTTGTCCCACAGCTGTGTAAAAGCAAGCAAGATGATTCTTACCCCGTGAAATGCTTTAAAATAGACAGTACTTACGTTTTGTTTTTGTTCTGTTTTTAAATTAACTAAGATAAAGTAGCCGTTTGTTTTTAAAGGAAAGCTTTATTGTATCTTATCCATTGATCTTTATAGTGAGAGAGGTATGCAGATAAGAATGATTAGCATTTGCCACTTTTATGCTTCTCAAAGCAGCTTGGTTTTCCAAGCATTGTTGGTTTGACTTTGATGCTATCATTCGAAAGTAGTAAAAGAGGAAATTTAATGAAATTTAATTCCAATCAAGGTAATCCATAAAATTACACTGCTGAGTAGTTAATAGCCTTTTAAAATCCCATCAGATGATAATTAAGTATATACACTTGTATAAGGAGTTGCCTATGTAGAAAGGCACACAATTTCCTGTTAGCTTTTCTTGTGTCTGTATTGAATTCACAGGAGTTGCTGCTGAGCCATTTAAAAGCTTAAATATTAATATGTAGGTAATATTTTAATTATCTCTTTTGATCTATCTTCTGGTGTGTTAAAACAACTTTTTAAATTTCAAATGTGAATATGGGAAAATATGTGAATTGGTGTTATTAATAACAGTGTTAACTTTGCTTTTACCTTGCAGTCTCGGAAAGGGAGCGACCCAGACAAAGAGAAGAAAGGATTGGAGAGCAGAGCAGATAGTATTGGAAGCGGTCGTGCAATCCCAATTAAACAGGTATATTCTTTTGTGTGTGTGCGTGTGTGTGTGTATGCACACAGGCCTACGCACACACACGTTTTCCTGTAGTTGGAGACACACCTCAGGTCTTAAACACCATGATGCTGGGCCTGTGTGCCAAGATTTGTTTGATGTGCTGTGGTGATGAATGTTGAAGTCACTCACTTGACATCAATTAGGAGAGGTTCCTATGTGTATTAAAATAGGATCATTAGAATAAGAAGAGGGAAAATGTGACAACAGGCCTAATGAAGTGCAGTCTGCTGGCCTGCATATGGAGCGTGCTTCTAGGCTGAGCTGGCTTCAAAGCCTGCCTTTGTAGAGAGGGCTTTGATTGGGCCGTTTGCTGCCAGTCGACAAGGGTAAATCAGATCGCTGTACAAGAGCCCCTTGTGATCACAGAAATAGCCTGATGTGGCCCTCATTTGCTATTGCAGAAGGACATCTGAACACTGTTCCAGGCTGGTTTGCAACAACTAGGCAATTAGTTGCGATAATCATAGCTGGTGTGTCAGCTGTGCACTCTTGTTTGTAATTTGCTAATGAAGGAATTGTAACTTCATTTAGACCTTGTTATATAGGAGAACATTTACAGTCATAGTATGTGGCCTTAATTAAACTTCCTCGTTACACTACAGGATTTGAAATTGAGGATTTGTTTTGGTTTGTTTGACTAGTGCAGGTTCACTTGAGTAATGTGTGTGTGTGTGTGTGTGTGTGTGTGTAGAGAGAGAGCGCGAGAGCGCATATTTGTTACAAAACTTAGGACTCATAATTTTTGGCCTGTTCATCAGTTCAACATATTTATGATACTTGGGTATTCTGAGTTTTTTTTGGCTTTGATAACTTGACCGTTGAAGTCAATGTCCTTGGTCCCCATTAATTTGCTCGGAAAGTTTCCCGTGGCAAAGAAGTTAGGTAGTGTGCCTTCTCATAAACATTTGCCATGTTTCCTTGATAATTTAGGTGATTTAACCTGTAATAACTTGTGACCCTCCACATGTTGTTGGACTACAGCTTCCATCAGCCCCAGCCCGTGAGGTCAGTGGTCGAGAATGATGGGACTTGTAGCCCAGCAAAATCTGGAGGGTCACAGGCTCCCTACCTTGGCTTCGCATCTTGATAGTAGAAAAATGCAAATCTTCTGTGTGCCACTAATGTTGTTACTAAAAACTATTTTTAATAATAATAATAATGTGATAGCAAAATATTTCAGAATATGCTTTGTATAGGGATTTGTACAAATTAGCCTTCTTAGACTCAATTTTTCTCAGGACAAATGTGGGAAAGGCTAGAAATTAAAGTATTGAAAATGGTTGAAGATTTATCAAAGGCTAAACACACACCCCCATCATCTGCCCCTAAACTCATGTGTTGGAAGATAATTTTAAAGTTTCATTGGGGTCTGTGAAGTTGCACCTGGATAAAAGTTGCTATGTTACTTGTGTTCACACTAAGGCCAGAAAATGCTTAGTAATCCCCATATTTCTATTTGCCCCTTAGGGGCGCAAAAATGTGGTTTATTGAATACCAGGCTTGCAATATACGTAGTAGTGATTTAAATTCTGAGTATGGCTTGGAGATTGCAGGATTTTTCAAGTCCAGCTAGAGAACAACTAATAGCCCAAATGCCGGAACAATAGTTTTATTGTCAGCTGTTTGACACTGTTGCCAAAATCAGCACCAGTGCCTCCTATAAAGAGTGACTGAAATGCCACATTTCTATGTCAAGATTGCCTTTGTTGTGAATATTGCCCTTTCCCAGTATATTGGGAAACCCAAAATTAGGGATTCAAGCACTGTTCTTTTCATCCCTGGCAAGAGCTTTGTGCTCAGATTGGCCCAACAGTCCTTCAGCATGGCTATCATCCTCTAAAATAGGGGTCCTCAAACTACGGCTCGCGGGCCAGATCCGGCCCACCAGGGCCTTGAACCCGCCCCACCTGGCAATTGCTGCAGCTGCAGCAAGATGAACCTTTTCGGCCCGCCAAGCAGCACAAGGGGAAGCCGACAGCCACTGCGGCAGCGGCTCCAGTGAGAGCAAGATCGAGAAACAACCTCGCTGGGTGGGTAGGCGGTGCTTGGGCCCCCCAGGCCAGGCACGGTTTGGCAGGGGTGAGGGAGTGGAGGCGGGGCGAGAGGCGAGCTGGGAGGGACACCAGCCTGTGCTGGGCTTGGGCTGCCTGGCTGGCTGGGGTTGAGGCGAAGGAAGCAGTGCAGCTACAAGCAAGGGCTGCTGTGGCGGCGGTGAAGCAGCAGCAGCAGAAGATACAGACGGGGGTATGGCGTGTTCGGGTTCTCTTCCCTCGCTGCTGGGTGCACGGATTTGGGCCCAGGCGGGTGCGTGACAGCCGAAGGTGAGAGCCCTTCCTTCCCATGCCGCCGTCCCCACGCTGCCACCCGCCTCCCTTCTCTTCCCTTCCCTGTCCGGCCCCCAACAGTGTCTGAGGGACAGTGAACTAGTCCCCTGTTTAAAGAGTTTGAGGACCCCTGCGCTAAAAAGAAGGTTTGGAGTGAGAACTTGTTTTTATTTCTAAAACTTCTGTTTCTGGGCCAGTAATCTCTCATAGCTCACACATTTTAAAATACATTTCATGTAGCAAAACAATTAGTATGAAAACCAAATAATAAACTATCAATTGTAAAACAGCAGCAGGGAACTACAGGCTACATCTAGACACAGTAAGACTAGCCCACCACTGGCTCGTGCTCAATTGTTTCTCAGAAAAAATGAATGCTTTCCAAAGTAGGAAAGTTTCAGCGGTTTTAACTGAAGGAAAGGAGAGAGCTCAGCAGGCAAGAATTCCTGGGCAAATAATTCCTAGTAGCTGCTTATTGAATCTCACATGGCTGGGCTGGGACAAAGCAGAGCCTCTTCTGCATAACTTGAGGACATCCATACTTCCATTTGATTATTGTAGTTGTTACTACAAATGTTTCTGTCTGCTATGTGTTTTCTAAATTGTGCTTTTTGGTACTGTTGGCCTTGTCATCTTTTTTTACTATCATTTCCATTCTATTCCTGATGTTCAGTCCATGAGTGCTGTTGCTCACATAATCAAAACTGTATCCCCATTGCCCAAGGGTGAGCTCTGAGGATGCTTGGGACACCCCTCCGCTATGGCTTGCAGAAGCCCAGACATTCCTTAGGCAGAAATTCTAAGACAGCCCAGTGAAGACTGTCACTGTTTAGTGCTAGAGATGGAAGGGAAACCTGCTGGGAGGAGAATGGAAGGGAGTTGTTGAGATTCTGAGTAGAGAGCTTGCTCTCCCAAGGGCAGCATTTTGTTGCCAATCCAAACTGTATTATTTATTAAAATCTTATTTATCCTCTGTTGCTGTTTTATTTTGTTGGAGCATTTTTTTTCCATAGCAAGCACTATATTTCAACAAAATCAAAGTAAAATTGCAGAAATATCATGTCCAATAATTGTCCAATAATATCATGTTGTGAAACACTTTTCTTTCCTTGGGCATTTACTCATACTTGGTTTTCATAACATCTAATAACAGTGGAGATACATACATAAACACACACACACACACACACACACACACACAGTATCTATAATGTGACGGGGGTCCCGTAGTCCCCTCTGCTGCTGTGTACATAATAAAGGGGTACTAGTTATTGAAGAGGTGTTTTGTGTTTTCATTCCCTTTACAATTTTTTATTTTATTTTATTGGTACTATTCTGTTCTGTTCTGTTCTGTTCTATTAACTAGCTTCTTTGCTAATGATAGTTGCCAGATTTTATTGTACCATGAAGACAGCATGACATCCTTCAACAGTTTCCAATATCTGGCTATCATTAGTCTTGCTGCTACCAATAATTGTCCAATAAGGTGTTTATAATGCAGGTCCATAATATCTCTCAAATAAAGGTTGGGTAGTGCCAACTCTGGACATTTAATGACCTGCCCCATTATTATTTTGACTCCCACAAAGCATGTTCATCATATATGCTGATGCTGAAAAGAAAAAGATGTGCTGCTGAACTGAGTTGCCATCGAGCTGTTTGCCGTGAGACCAAGATATTCTTTCTGCTAAGCTACCACCAAATGCTGCACACTCTTCTACCTGCTACCTGGCCCTATTAAATCTTCTACAATGTGTGGTTTTTGTTAGTTGATATATTTCAAATATTTTTAAGTTTGCTGCCTTCGTGGTTATATATGCGGATCTCAACATTTTAAATTACTTGACCAAGAAAAACGTATGTAGTTTTAATTTATCTAGGGCTGTGAATAGAATGATTACATGTGACTATGTAAATTGAAAAGAAATGTGATTCACGTTTGTGAAGACATATATAATTACTGGTACATATAGGAGTGTTCGTATAAACATATTCCTCACAAAATACGATCATTAAAATATGCTTTCCTGCAGCAGTGCTGCCAAATAAGAGGGCTATGTTTGAAATTGTTGTGAATCTTTGCGTTCCCTGTTTCCACCCCTCTGTCTAGCTGCAGATGCACAAAAATAATTTAACATCAAGTCAGCTATAAAACTGCTCCAATGCTTTTCAGTAAGTTACAACTAGTACATGAAATTTCATGAACAAAATTACTCTTACTGTAATGTTATATAGCATAACCTTGACTAAATAAACGGTAGCTTCTTCCCAGTACCAGAATGTTAACAGTTCTGTATAGCCAGGGCTGGAAACATATTTTTCAAAATTCCAGACACTAAGTATTTGTGGGTCAGGGTTCTAGGAGTCTACCCACACACTGCAGAGAATAGTCATATATGTCAGTGAGATAGATTTAGAGTAAGTGGGCAGTAGACAAGACTGCATGCTTCTAACCAATCTGGTTACCTGTCTAAAGCCACAGCATTTTCTCTTTTAAAAAAGTATCAGGAGAGGTGAATGTTGCAGTGAAGTCTACTGTGATAGGGCTGTGACCATCTTTTTATCCAGGCAAGTGTTGTACATAAAAACTAAATCTTAATTTCAAATGATGGTTTGAAAACAAAATAGCGCTCGTCACAGTTTGTGTAATTTTCAAATCTGAGACATTGTCTGATTTGAGCCAATGGCTGGATGCAGTTTGAAAGTTGCCTGGGGTATATATTCAAGGCAGAATTGAGTGTTCCATAAAAGCTCCCGAAATTTGATTGTTGCCCTCCGTCTTGTCATGGGAGACTATGGAGGAGTAAGCCTTTGGGAGTGAAGTCAAACTTTTGGAAGGTTTCAGCATCTGCTGTGATTTTAAGAGACCTATGCAGAAGAGACATGTTTTGTTGCAGCTGGGGCAGATGAAAGCAACTGGTTGTGCTGCTGCAGCTGCGCCATGATGTTCCTTCTCTCTGCGCTCCTCCCAACAGTCATTCCTCCTCTGGTCATTACAGATGCATAACCTGTCTGTCTGTCTCCAGGCACTGGGGTCGTCTGCAAGGGATTCCCACATGACAGGATGTTGCCAGCCTTCGTGTTACATTTGTAGACATCTTTGTAACACACAGTTGGTCTGCCAACAGGCAGAGCATGTCCTTGGAGATCCTGCCATGCTCCATTCTTTGGACATGACCAAGCCAGCATAGATGCCACTGAGATGGGAGTGTGATCATGCTAGAAATGTGGGCTTGGGAGAGTACATCTTTGTTTGAAACTCTTATTTTGAAATGTGATACTCAAAATCTTCCAGTGCATGTGGAAGGCCTTGAGACATTGTTCCTGACGGTTGTAAGTTGCCCACAGCTCACTTCCATAAAGCAGCATGCTGAATATGCAAGCCTGGTAGACCTTCATATTGGTATTGGATGTTATCATCACATTCTCACATGCCCTTTTCAAGAGCCAAGCCATTGCTGTGTTACAAAAAAGGAGCAATGCAGATGGCTGGAAAGCCAAACAGGATGTTGATGTTTGGGACTGTACCGTGGGAACGAAGGGACAGTCTATTCACTGTACTGAGCACCGGATGTTAGCTCAGAGTGTCATCTGACCTGTACTGGAAGTACAGGGGAGGAGTTTTTTTTCTTTCTCTCTCTGCTGTTGGTGTTAACAGAGTGCAGACACGTTTCTCTGTACTGCTGAATAGGACAGAAATAAAGGCATGTAAATACATTTCTGTCTCTCTCTTTCCCCTCCCTGGGGATGGCAGGGAAGAGGGGAGGAGTGGTGTGTTCTTCTCACGTTAGAGGAGGATTGCCGATAGAGGCTTCGCCTGATCTTGCCGGGAGTCGCAGACGGGGAGGTCAACAAGGAACTCAAGCTGGGTGCCTGGAGAGTGGCCAATTCCTCTGTCTTGTCAATACAATTGTGCAGCTCAATATTGATGAAGAGGTTGCTGATTATGGTGCAACCCAGGTAGACAAAATCGTCTACCACCTCAAATTTGTGATTAACAGTGCTGATGTGTGGAGTGCTGGCAAAATCCTGACTCAGGATGTTGATCTTTGGCTGTCTGATGGTTAGGCCAAAATCTCTGCAGACTTGGGTAAAAAGGTTGTAGAGCTTCCTCGGGAGTGTGTTGTCAAGGCTGTGTCATCTGCAAACACTACCTCTTGGATAAGGACCCGCCATGTTCTTGTTGAAGGACACAATCATCTTGTGAAGCTTAGGTTGGCATCCTATCTTGTTGAGCTGTGTGAAAAGTCCATTTTGGCTGACGAGGTCATAGGCCTTTGTTAGGTCTATAAAGGTGATGTACAAGGGGGGTCTCTGCTCTCTGCATTTCTCCTGAAGCTATCAGTTGAGAAAATCATGTTGGCCTTGGAGCTCTAAAGTTGCACTGTGACCTGGGATAGACCCTGTCAGCAGGTGACTGGAATATGTTGAGAACTACACAGGTAAAGGCTTTTCCCACAGTACTCAGCAGGGATATCTCACAGTAGTTTTTATAGTCATGGTGGTCACCTTTGTTTTTGTAGGGTCACAATGCTAGAGTTGTGGCATGAATCCTTGTTCTCAAAACTGCCCAATCCTTTGGGCATCACTCCTTGACTTTCTCAGTGTAGCAAGTATCTTTATGCAGGGCACACATGTAACTCACAAGAGCCTTACCCTCTGCAGCGATAACAGGCTTCACGCCCTTTATGCAGGCCTCAAACCAGTCGGGGATCTGTTGCTCTCTTTTGCCAAAGAAGGACATAGCTCTGTTGTAGATTGCCTCTTCAATATGGTTCCACCTTGCTTTGATGCTATCTCTGGGGCAGTTCATTAGAGCTTGTTTGGCAGAATTAGAGAAGCATTCACAAAGTTCAGGTATGATGTTCTGGCAATGTTGATTCGAGACTGCACTTTCTACCGTGGGCCCTCTTTGACTAGAGATTAGCTGATCTGTATCTGGAAAACTAGTGAAAGATTGGGGTTGAAACTTGATTGCTTATTCATCTTGTCAAAGTGTGATGGTTACAGTATTGGACTAGGTCCTGAGGGACCAGGTTCAAATTCCCACTTAGCCATTAAGTTCACTGGGTGATGTTGGGCCAGCCACAGTGTCTGAACCTAAACTCACAGGGTTGTTGTAAGGATATAATGGGGGTGGGGCAAAGTGTGTCCTCGGAAGAAAGGTGGGATATAAATGTAAAAATAGATAACTATATCACTAAAATAATCCCCTTCCTGCAGGTATGTTTTGATACCTACTTTATTTTTTAATTATGTTTAGCTTTCTGAAATCTAATTTTAATTTCCACATGGTGCCTTAGTAGGCACTGTTAGTGCCTGAGAGGCACTGTTGTAGAGGGTCCCCTCTACCTCCAGTGTATTGCTCTGTGCATTGCAGGGACCAAGTCTACCTTAGGGCAGGGATGAAGAACCCTTTTCAGCTGGTGGGTCAGATCTACTAGTGGCCAATCTCCACACAGGCCACATTTCAAAGGTGGGTGGGGTCATTTGATGTCAAGTTTATCCAGCCCACACTTGAAGCAGTGCTCCTAATTTTTCCTTCATAAGTGTGGCTAACCTTCATTGTCATTTAAATTTGGCAACAAAAGCAGGTTGTGCTGCTGCTTCATTTGGGAGCTCCCAGCTGAATCTGACCCTGGCAGCACAGCTTGCATTTGGTGCCAATTGTAAATGGCACCAAATATAAACCACAATTTGCAAAGGAACAATCAGGTGCTCGCTCTAAGGCACGCAATTGGGCTCACAATTGTTACTGTGCAGCTGCCGCTTTACTTGACATGCATCTGATGTCATATCACATCAGATGAATTACAGGTTTGTATGGCTGGGGAAAATGGCTTCATGGGCCAAATGAGGACTCCTAGAGGGCTTAATTTGTCTCAAAGGCCAGAGGCTCCCTATGCTTGCCCTCTAGGGGTGAATTCTGCTTCAGATTGGCTTTAGCTTGATGGAGGAGGTAATACTCTTATAGTCCAAACTTAAAACACGTTTTTTCTTATTCATAATTCTTATTCACTTTTGGAAGGTGGGGGAGAATCTTGTTGTCATGTAAAGGCCAAGTCAGAATGAGATTTGAAAAGTGTCTGTCAAGATCAAACACAGAATCCATATGGATTATCTTATACTTCTATTTTTATGCCCTCCAACTACCTGAACTATGCAATACAGTTTCTCAAGGTATGAATATTTACAGCTGTGCCATTTATTTTAAGGTTACCAGATTTTTTTCAAAGAATCCGGGGACACTTTTTTTAAAAAAAAAGTTAACATAATAATTAAGTAGTAATATCTTCTCTTCTGTGGTCTCCTCTGTCGTGCAGCCTTCCTCTGGGCCCCGGCCTGCTATCTTCGAGTGCTAGCTGCTGTGGAGTAGGCTCAGGTTGGGCCTGGGCTCTGCCACGTGTCCTTGCCCTCCTGGTGCTCTCCTATCTCTCCTCCTCAGTGGTGCGGCAAGGTCAGGGCTCCCCTCTTTTTTCTCCTTCCTCTTTCTCCCTCTTCCTTCTCCTCTCCTTCTTCTCCCTGCTGGGGAGCGCCGCTGGGCAGTCAGCTGGGTGGCCAGGCACTCTCGTTCCCTGCTCAATTTGGGTCACAAGGGGGGGGTCAGCAGTTCCCCCAGTTGTCACGCTGGGCGTCCCTAGTTCCCCCCTTGGCTGTGGCAGTGGCAGCAGCAGTCTCAGCAGCTCGGAGCTAGCCTGGTAGTGCAGTTGGCTCTGGCTGGCTTCAGGAGCTGTTTGCTGCCATGGCGCCCACCATTTTGCCTCGCAGGAAGTCCCCATATGATGTGTCTTGTGCCGTTGAACCAATCACACAACGTTCATTCCCTACAAATAAATCTGCAACATTTAAAATATAAATCTGGGGATATTAAATGAAATCCGGGGACGGATTTGTAAATCCGGGGACTGTCCCTAGGAAACGGGGACATCTGGTAACCATAATTTACTTCCCATCTCATGGAGAAACATTGTTTTTCCCAGTAAATACAAACCCTTGCTTGTGAAAAATTCTGGATACTTCTAACCTGATCCTCATTCCCGCTTCGTCTATTGGGAATTACTTGCAAATATAATAAAATTGCAGCCTTGACCTTCAGGGTTAGGGATCTTGCTTAGTATTCTTGTGTGTGTACAGGTAAATGGTGTTTCCGTGCGCTGCTCTGGTTCGCCAGAAGTGGCTTAGTCATGCTGGCTACATGACCTGTAGGGAGCTGTACACCGGCTCCCTTGGCCAGTAAAGCGAGATGAGCGCTGCAGCCCCAGAGTCGTCCGTGCCTAGACCTAACGGTCAGGGGTCCCTTTACCTTTATGTGTACAGATATACAAGCAAGTCCTTCTTAACTATAAGCAGACATAATTCAGCAGTGCACATAAAGCTGGATGAGCAACAGTATTGGATTGTATCCCAAAATTATATAAAGTGTCTGTTTAGTTTTGGATATGTTTTGATTGTTATAGCAAATTTGTTTGAATGTATGCTTGTTGGAAAAAAATTAATTTGAAATGTGAAACTTGTTTTAATTACATATTTAAAGTATTTCTTTTCATGGTGACTTAAATAATGATTTAAATCAACTGCTGCTGCTGTATTGTGTCCCATATTTTATGTTGGTATACAGTTTATGATTTTGTTGTGTAGGATCTCATAGAAAATGAGTCCACCCGCACTAGATTATATAAACTGTTTTCAGCTTCCAAGAATCATGTTTGTAAGCTTGCTTTCCATTTTCTGCCAAATCTCTGTCAGTAGGACATATTAAAGCAAAAAGTG
Source organism: Podarcis muralis (assembly GCF_964188315.1). NCBI lineage: Eukaryota > Metazoa > Chordata > Lepidosauria > Squamata > Lacertidae > Podarcis > Podarcis muralis. The sequence goes on from NC_135655.1 coordinate 130,957,922, forward strand.
CACAACAAGAAACATAAAAGCAGGAGGCACAGCTCAGCAGTGAGTGGGCTTGTCGTGTATTAATTTTTCATTGCTGTGGAGAATTGTACGTACATAATCGCTTGATTGCAGTGGGAGTTAGCAATCTCCTATGGTGTCATTTGCATAAATCTTGTTAAGTCAATGGCAGTTAATGAAGTACAAATGAGCCTGGAGAAGGTGACATGCAAATCGTGGGTGGCAGATGGGAGGTCTGTTTTTGGGATGGCAGCTGTGTGCTATTTCCCTTTTTTCTTTCTAAATTGGGGCATAAATAAATAGTAAGAACTGGCCTTTAATGCTCTGGCTCTATGTCTCCAGTATCTATATTACTGAAAAAAAAACACCATTTAAATAATAAACATATATGACTTAATCAACAGAATACCTTCTAGATTTTCAGTAAACTTTGAATAATCAGTTGTTAGACAACAAATCTAATGAGGGCAGCAGCCGTTCACCTCCAATGCAAAACAGAATGAGAAGTGAATCTCTCTAAAACCATCAGAAATGTGTCAGCTAACAAGCATTCCCCAAAGGTAACTGGCTAGAGAGCAGCAATGCCTGAGCAAGAGTTGTTTATACAAGGATAGTAAAATCTAATAGCAAGTGACTGACTCACTTTCAGCTCAAGTTTGTCAACTTAAATTATGGGTATAAGGACTGTATCTCTTGCTAAGATAGGATTGTGACAAATGTCTCAATATTTCCTTGATTTAATAATCATATATTTTATTGTTTCAGATGTTTAATATGAATTAAATAAAAGGAGGTTGCAAGTGGATTCAGAGTCTGTCGAAAATCTCATGGCTTGCATTAATAGCAAACTTTAAACAGTGCCAAATTTAAATGGCTCTCAGTCATTCCTTTGCAAGCGCACCTTGTATTCAGTGCTGTTTAAATTTGTTTCCAAATTCAAGCCATGCTGCTTTGAGACAGGGCTGGAGGAGGATCCAGTTGGTGTCATATGGTGAATGATTCCCTGCCCCTGAAATAACATGTTGGGTGATAGGATGGCGGGTGCACAAGCAGCCACTGCCCAGGACAGCTGAGCTTGCCTCCTTTTGCCGTTCAAGAGTGCACTTACTGTGCTGCTGCCCATCAAACCCTTTCTGGTTGTCCAGTAGGAGGCAGCTGGATTGGTGCGCTGGTGGCTGCTGCTGGCACAGCAGCCGGGGCTGAATGCATCCCTTCCAACTAGGGGCTTGCTGGTGAGGAGGGTTTGGCTCAAATGACAGCCCTCTGGACAGCTCCTGGACCCTGATACCCTCAAGGTTAGAGTAGATGGATTATATCAAGTCCTTTCAACCTAATGAAAGAAGCAGAATGAGGAGAAGTGGCACAGGCATTTTTGCATGCTTCCCCCTTTAATATTAGGAAGAAACAGTAAACTTATGAGTAGGCAGAGTTGGGGTCCTTTGCTGTCTCCTTTTCATTCAAGTGTTATATTAGTTTGCTTTCCTTCCAACAGTAATTGAGATCTTGCACGGAGGCCTAAACTCCAGTGCTGCCATTAAGGCTCTTCAGAGGTGGCTCCTGTTTTGTGGTTCTCCCTTCATTAGATCCATTAAATTCCTTGGCCTTTTGGAAGAGAAGTTAAAACTTTGGATTTCATCATACACCTTAGTCTAGGTTTTATATTGTCCCCTGGTGATGTTTTTCATACATTTTTTGTTCCGATGTGTTATTTTTAATTTTAGGTTGGTGATACCCACTTTGCGAAGTAATAGCTTTAAAAAGCACATAAATGGAAGCTGTAAGGCAGTTACAAGATTAACAAAGAGCAAGGGATAAATAGATAAATAAACATTTGTTCATTCTGCAATTTTTTTGAGGCAGATTGCATCCTTGTTGCTAACATTTGGAATAAAATGTTTTGTTGGCTTTAGACAACTGTTATTAAAATGTTTCAACAAGGTTCAGTCAAAATATCTTTGAAATCGGTTTTGAAAGCAGAGCCACATCTACCTACAGGCAGTCAGGATGATTTCATTAGTCCTCTTCACATGGAGGAGAATCCCACAGTGCTTCAGGCAAGTGTCAGACCTGAAACCTGTGATCACTGTGAATAAGACATGTTTTACAGCAGGTTTCATGGATTAACTTAATATTTCGACAGAGGAAACCTCAACCTCCTTGTAGATGTGTCTTCAGAGGATGGAGGAGTGTCACTTAATAGAAATGGAAGTGGTTTAAAGAAGTAAAAGATACTATATATCACCATAACATTTTACTCCTGAGGTTGCTTAAAATAGATACTGGAATGCTTGGCTTTACACATTTCAGTTTAATTCCTGCATTTATAATTTTAAAAATTAATATTAGCACTCCACCCTTCTGCTAAAATGCTCTCATTCATGCACTACTGCATCCTACTTATTATTCTTAGCTTGACAGCATGTGATACCTAGATAAACACTTGACATCTCAGGTCTTGCAAATATGTTGGGATATTGTGATAGTAATTTAAGCAGATTGACTTTACTTGGATTTGTGACATCAAAGTCTGGATGCATTTCCTGCCACCTTGACTCTTGGCTCCCACTAGGCTATTCTGTTCCGCATTCTGAAAATGTGGGTTGCTTAGCTTGTATTTTATTCTTTTATTATAAAGAGGTGCGTTAGCTTGTGTGGAAAAATATCCAGGGACGCTTTCAAATGTCTGGAGCAGGGAACTGGTTCTTCACACAATTTGGATATTGTACGGACATTCTGCAAACTCTTGGTTTGCAATGCATGGGTGTTATGCAATGCATGTATACTAAAATAATGTCAAATGTGTCCGAAAAATTCAGCAAAATATCCCACCCCACAGCAAGTAGCTGTTCTGAGAATATGTGTTTGGCTGGATATAGAATCATAGAGTCATACAGAATTGTTGAGGGATTGGAAGGGACCCCAAGGGTCATCTAGTCCAACCCCCTGCAATGCAGGATTCTCAACCAAAGCATTCATCACAGATGGCCAACCTCTGCTTCAAAACCCCCCACGAAGGAGAATCCACCACCTCCCAAGGGAGTCTTTTCCACTGTCAAACAGCTCTTACTGTCAGAAAGTTCTTCCTGATGCTTAATTGGAATCTCCTTTCTTGTAACTTGAATCCATTGGTTTCGGTCCTGGCCTCTGGTGCAGGATGAAACAAGCTTGCTCCATCTTCCATGTGATAGCCCTTTAGATATTTGAAGATTGCTAGTTCATCTCCTCTCAGTCTCATCTTTTCCAGGCTAAACATATCCAATTCAGTAATCACAAAAGGAAGGAAGGAAGAACGATAGAGTTTGGGGGGGGGGGGACACTGAAATGACAGTTACGGGAATGCATCTGCCTGGGGATATGGTGTTATAGTTCCACTGGTTATAGTAAAGTGATGTAAAATGTATGAAATACAGAGAGAAAGAATAGAATTATCTCATAGTATTACTCAGGATAAGCTATGAGGTTCTGACTCCATTTTTCAATAAGATTTCCAATGTCTATGTAGAAATATAATGTGAACTGCCCTGAGACCTCTGAGTATAGGGCGATATATAAATTCTAATAATTCTAATAATAATAGGTATAAGTATAAGTTAGTGCATGTATAAGTTAATTATGATGTTTAAAAATAAGAAAGCGTAGTGGCATACTTCTGTGTTTGGTCACGTCCTATGATACCAATATTTTTCCCTTTAACTTTTGCTACCTTTCTATATCTATATTTTTACTAAATCAGTGAAAGTTCTAATCTGCTGAAAGAGCTTTTCATATAACTGTAGCATTGCAACAGTTATGAACACAGTGAACAACAATATAGTGAATATACTGTTTCATGGGCCAAGACAAAATAACAAATTTTAGACCAAACAGTTGCAACTCAGACCAGTTAATCATGGAACCAACAATAGAGGAGATGAAACTTGATTTAATCATTAGTAGTGTTCAGGTTTTAGGGGACGCAGGTGGCGCTGTGGGTTAAAGCCTCAGCGCCTAGGGCTTGCCGATCGAAAGGTCGGCGGTTCGAATCCCTGCGGCGGGGTGCGCTCCCGTCTTTCGGTCCCAGCGCCTGCCAACCTAGCAGTTCGAAAGCACTTCAAAGTGCAAGTAGATAAATAGGGACCGCTTACAAGCGGGAAGGTAAACGGCGTTTCCGTGTGCGGCTCTGGCTCGCCAGAGCAGCAATGTCACGCTGGCCATGTGACCCGGAAGTGTCTCCAGACAGCGCTGGCCCCCGGCCTCTAGAGTGAGATGGGCGCACAACCCTAGAGTCTGGCAAGACTGGCCCGTACGGGCAGGGGTACCTTTACCTTTACTAGTGTTCAGGTTTTGTGTCAGGTACAAGCGATGTTGAACAATGTGGAGCATTGCCCACGGTTCTATCCAGTTCAGTGTATGAATGCAAAATTGTCCCAAAAGTACAAATAGAAGTAGATTTAATTGCCAAAGAGAATGTTTCTTTTGAAATGAATGGTTTAGCAGTATTTCACAATTCTATTCACACTTACCATATGTTATAGTCATTGATCCATTGCCCACTGTGGAGAGTGAGAAGAGGTGTCTAATAACAGAAACCTCCTTCTGTCCCTGTTTTACAATCAGTCTAGCTGGTCTATGACCAGTGAACAGCCAATAACCATTCCAATTTCCTAAGCTTTTGTGCCCAGAAGATTTGTGCCCAATGGCCTGAAGGCACACTCTTCCATTGTCTAGCAAGACACATGGATGTCAACATGCATGAACTGTTTTTATTGAATTCTCTCAAATATACAGAGAAAATGGCTTTAGTGTGCCAGATTTTATTGCCAACAGTTTCATCCAAGGCCTCACCCAAATCTGCTTCCTCCACCAATCATAGACTAGAAAATGAGGGGAACCATGAGGCTAGTCACATTGAATATAAATGAGACACTTGCCCTTTTGTATAATTATTTGAATGAAAAAACAACAATCCATCTTCCATGTAAGTTAAAGTTTGAGTTGCCTGTGCACTCACTGCTGGTTTGAATATCAAGTGTAACCACTGGAGAAACCTCAACCAATTCCAAGCTGGGTGGAATGAGCTGAGCATGAGGCTAACCTGAAGTTGAGGGAGATCCATCATCATAGAAGTCATATGTCCCAGGAGCCTGTATGTTTGTTCATTTGTGCTAATGCAATGGTTTGGCTTATTGCATTGGCTTAGGCCAGGCACGTCCAACTTTGAGTAGGGTGTGATCTACAATCCAATATCTAAAACTGGCAGTGATCTACCACCCTCCAAAGTCATTTAAGTTAAATGAATGGATGAATGGATGGGTGGGTGGGTGGATGGATGGATCTTTATTTCACAGATACTGTAGTTATGTTTGGATGACAGATCCAAATAGTTGTTAAATGGACAAGTAACTAAACAAGTGAGAAAAGTCAAACTATATTTTTATATTAGTTTACACAGATCTGAAGAGCCAGTCAGAGTGCACCGGGCTTTTCCGTCTTTCCCCTACTGTTTCCTTTTGTTGCATTTGAACTAGCGGGTGTTTCCTGCCTCCCCCCCCCTCCACCATGTCCCCCTCAGCCCACCACCAGAGCTCTACCCCCCCCCCCCGAAGGCAAGCTGGCTTCAGAAGGAGGGAGGAGGAGGAGCCTGTGATCGACCCATATCGGTCTTGGACATGCGGGCTTAGGCCAATGAGTTAAGCCTCTGTCACCAGAATGCATAGAAGAACTGTCAGTAGATCCCAGACAGAAAGCAGTGTGTGGAGAGCCTTTCTCAGTCCACCTCTGTAATTAATATACAAAAATTCAGTTCTGCCAAAATATACACACATGCCACACAGAACATAAGAAGAGCCTGCTGGATCAGGCCAGTGATCCAACTAGTTCATTATCATGTTGTCACAGTGCCATGTGCGAGGCCAGCAAGCAGGTTATCAGTACAAATCAGGTAGTTTTAAGTCTTATACTTCTTTTAAATTATTTTAAGTCTTTTGCATTTTTAAGGACTTGAAAGGATCAGAAAAAGTTAAAGAACACTAATCAACCCTCTATCTCCCCACCCTGCATAATTTATGAGGCCTTTTTTAGGGTGGGTGAAGTGAGCCCTTGTGAAAATTTTGTGTATGGCCCAGATAAATTTGTGGTCTGGTACAAACTATTAACCATGTTCTTTTCAACCTTTTAAAAACATTAATTCACGCAAAGTCAGTGGTCTCCCAGAGTGGCATCCCATAAGGCATGTCACATAGAGGAGGGAGAAAGGTTGTTTTCTGCTGCTCCAGAGAAGCGGACACGGAGCAATGGATCCAAACTACAAGAAAGAAGATTCCACCTAAACATTAGGAAGAACTTCTTGACAGTAAGAGCTGTTCGACAGTGGAATTTGCTGCCAAGGAGTGTGGTGGAGTCTCCGTCTTTGGAGGTCTTTAAGCAGAGGCTTGACAAACCATATGTCAGGAGTGCTCTGATGGTGTTTCCTGCTTGGCAGGGGGTTGGACTCGATGGCCCTTGTGGTCTCTTCCAACTGTATGATTCTATGATTCTATGATTCTAAGGGGGAGGGCTAAACAGAAATAGTGTTCCTACAGCAGCAGTAGCAGAAACACCAGATGTAATGCAATTTTTGCTCTAAATTATTATTATTATTATTATTATTATTATTATTATTATTAGTGGATACATGTGTGGGTACATCTGTGTGGATACATCTGTGGGTATTCCCAACAGAATATTAAAAACACGATAAAACATCAAACATTGAAAACTTCCCTAAACAGGGCTTCCTACAGATGTCTTCTAAAAAGTTTTTATTTCCTTGACATCTGATGGGAGGGTGTTCCACAGGGTGGGCACAACTACTGAGAAGGCCCTCTGCCTGGTTCCCTGGAACCTCACTTCTTGCATGGAAGAGAGTATTTTAAAATAGTACAGTACATCTAGAAGCAGCCATTTTTCCATAGGGGAGTGATCGGATGCAGGGCTACATTTCATAGAATCGTAGAATTGAAGAGTTGGAATGGATCCTGAGGGCCATCTAGACCAATCCCCTGCAAAGCAGGAAGCTCAGCTAAAGAACCCATGACAGAGTGGCCATTAAACTTCTACTTTAAAACCTCCAAGGAAGGAGAGTTCACTACCTCCCAAGGGAGACCGTTCCCCGTTGAACAGCTCTTACTGTCAGAATGCTCTTCCTGGTGTTTAGTCATAATCTACTTTCTTGTAACTGGAATCCATTGATTTGAGTCCTGCCCTCCAGAGCAGGAGAAAACAAGCTTGCTCTATGTTCCATCTGAAACCCTTTTAGATATTTAAAGATGACTATCATATCTCCTCTCAGTCTCCTCTTTTCTAGGCTAAATATACCAAACTGCCTCAGTGGTTGCTCACAAGGCTTGGTTTCCAAGACCCTTGATCATCTTGGTCCCCTTCCTCTGCTCTCACTCCAGTTTGTCAATATCCTCCTTAAATTGTGGCACTCAGAACTGGACACAGAATTCCAGATGTGGTCTGACTAAGGCAAAATAGAGTGGTGTGATTACTTCCCTTGATCTGGACACTATCCTTCTGTTGATGCAACCTAGAATAGTATTAGCTTTTTTTGCTGCTGCGTCACACTGTTGACTAATCCCTGGATCCTTTTCACATGTACCACTGGCAAGCCAAGTATTCCCCATCTTGTATTTATACCATCTTGTGTGTGTTTTATGTTATGTAAGCAGGTTCTTTGGCTGAAGAGGGGTTAAAATGAATGAATACCGAAGAGGAGAATCAGAGTGTACCAACTAACTAGCATTATACTACCATTTAAAGAGGATTATAGATCACTAAATCTTAGGGAGTTAGTGAAAACCTATGAAGAGTTGTGTGCAGATTTAATTAAGTTAATCCATGTGGAACAAATCAATGTTTCCACTTTACAGTCATCCATACAAGAAAAGGATGTTTTAGCTCTTAAAATCTGTCTAAGATGCCCATGCTTTCTTTTTGAGCCCTAGTTAATGAATATATTGAACTAAGAGTGCACAGTGCTTTCCTGCATAGTGCCCCAAAATGGATGATTGCGGAATCAAAATCCATCCTGCGTTTGTTTCTAATATGGCTGGAGGCAACAGAGAATGGTGAGATGCCTCCAGTTTTACATGTGGCTAAAGCCTTTGATATTGGGCATACTCTCTGAAGATGTGCATTTTTCCAGCTTATTTTTTTGCTGGCTGAACATTTAAAATAAGAACCCTATTAGCTGTTCAGGTGAATAATTAATAGTTTCTCCCTCTTTTATTACTAGTACATACCCAAACACACACAGCGTCAATATTAGCATTTGGGAATTGGGGGAAATTTCTCTTATTTCTACAAGTCAGCCTTTTATATTGGCACAAACTAGAAAATCTCTGAATGCTTTTTGAAGTGCAAAAATAATTTAGCTAAATGTTTTTTTCTGAATAATTTCACAGGTTTTTCCAAGTAACTGGAGTATCAAGAGTACTGTGGTAATTATTTGATTGCTGATTATTATAGTGTTGTCTTCACTATAGTTATTTAAATTGTTAATGGAAAGCTACTAGTATAATTAAATATTTCTGAGCACTTGACTACAGTTGCATTGAACTGTGAAGAAATAATGTTATATAGCCAATCAAAAAGAGATACATGTAAACTCATTTAGAGCGCCAGTGTGTGTTAGGACTATCATGGTGATGCTTATTGCAGGAGAAATTAAAGATACATTTTTATGCTAAGAGGCAATACAGAAATTAGTTCCTGAATTAGTTGTTAATTGATTTGGTAATTCCCCCGGGTATGCATGCTCTTTTCCCTTTTTTGTTGTTGCATTCAGTTAACAGTGACTATTCCCAGAGCTCTTGAAATATTTTTCCAATTAGATCAAATGTGCCCTTATATCAGAGTGGCTAGAGCCAGGGATAACTGCATACAATGTTTAATGTGCATATGAAGGCTGTCCGTAATTCCACTGTTTGTTGATACGAACAATATGTTAAGCCATTATTTCATAAGCTGTGGTGGTGCACGCAAAAGTAGTGGTCTGAATCATAAGTGCAGTTAAACGTGTTTTTAAAAGTTTGAAACTTTGAAGATTAGTTCTTTTTCTTCTTCATGTGCTTGTCACCAAGTGCCTGTGGCTCCAGTCACTCTGATATGAGTCTGATATAAGGTTGCCTTTAAGGTCAGATTTGATCTAATTTGAAAAAAATGTTGTTGGTATAATGAAATTTACAGGGAGACAATGCAGCTTCTCTGGTGCAGATGAGAATGAGGGATTTTTTTCTTCCAGTTCTTCTAAATTACCTATATTTAAAGTTGTACACTCAACCATGTGAAAGTAGTCGTCCAAATTTTTGTCCTATATGTTCTCCTTCTGCTGATTATTCAACAAGAATGCACAGCCCAAATACTGAATGATCTGGATCTTACCATTGCACAACAGTATTAAAGTAATTCTCTGCAATATTGTTAGATGTCGTCTTTCAAATACACAAGATTAAATGAACATTTTTGATGTGAAAAAAAATGTTGCTGGTTTGCCACGTGTGAGAGACTTTTAGAAATGGTTTTGGTTTTATGTATTTATTTACAATATTTGTATAATGCCCAATAACCTATAGGATTCAATTTATTTAATGTATACTGATGCCACGTGCAGATTCCAAAAGATGTGTTGTAGGGAACTGTTTGGGATCCTTTAGCTTCTTCCTTTTTGCATCACATTTATTGCATGTTAGCTCTGTGGCAATTAATACAGTGTACTTGTCAAATGCACTTGGGAATTCCTCACAAATTCCTTTGCTTCGGGCATTAAAAAGAAACAGTGTGTACAATCTGAAAATGTTGATGCCAGGGTTCTTTCATCACGTAGTGTATGGAGGGAATTAGCAGGGAGATGAAGTGATTTACAAAATGAGATTAAGTAGAATAGTGATGACAGTTAGCAAGTCAGATTGCTTCGTAGACTTTTGTTGACACAAGGATTATTAATATGTTGTAGAGATGTTAAGGGAATTCTGCCATATTTGTATGGTTGCCAACTACACGTTGACACTTGCATTGTGGCTAATAAATTCATTTAGATTTATAAGCATTGTTTACAGAACCTATACGCCTGCTGAAACTCTAACAGCATCTGTTCCTTCTTACTAATTAACAGCTAATTACGAATGAGCTTTGTGTGTTTGTCAGTGTAACCGGCTCATGCATTTTGTAGGGAACATTAACAAATTGATTTACATAGTAGGAAAGCAATCAAAAGAGTAAACTGAACAGCAAGTATTTAAAGGCCCTTAGCTTCTTCTTGAACAATGTAAACTTGTGACAGTCTAAATATTTCCATGCAATTTAAGTAACTGCACAAATGTGCGCCAGTTACTTGTTGAAATAATGATTTTCAAAGCAAAATTGTGAGAAAAGGAGCTTGTATGGTGCATATAAGCAGGGCGTTTTTCATCTGGAACTGGCCGAGCTCAGTTCCAGCCCCTCTCAGGTAGGCACCATTGCCCTTTTTATGGAGTTGGAATTAGAGATGGGAAGACCCAGAAAAACAGAAAAGTCAAGGCGGGGTAAGGGAGAACTGGTTTTCCTAGTTTTTCTCTGGGCCTTTACGTCTCTATATGGAATTCTTTGTCAGAGTCTTCCCATGCACCATGGAGAACAGTTGGAGGTTTTGATGCAGTTTTCAGAACAGGACCCCCTTTTTCTTGATAATGAAATAAGGTACCACAAGAGAGATGTTATGCTATCTGAAAGACATTTATAATGGCATAAACATTTGTGGACAACAAAAACCTGAGCACATATCATTTCTCAACTCTGCAAACTTTTTCTTTTTTACCAACCTTGATAAACAAAAGGAAAATGTTCTGACTTAAGTGCACACATAAGTGCCCTGCACAGACTCTGTCTAACCTTCCTCACTTGGCTGTTGTGAAGCTACAGAAGGGAGTATAAAATAGCTGCAAGAGGGAACTTATCATCAAATTTTGGCTCCTTTAACAGGCCTGGTGCATCTTTGTCCTATACATCTTTGTCCTATTCTTTTCGTGACAGTACTCACAGGCAGCCATTTCGTCTTGGCGCCCACTACACTTTTATGAATATATGCACCTTGTTTGCACTGTATCATGTTTATCTGCATACATCCCCTCCACACACATTAGTGCAGCTTCAACCAGTCTGCTGTGGTTATTTCATGTTTTAGACCCCGTTTTTTTAAAAACCGATTTCCAATGTTTTGCACTGAAAATAAGCATGCCTAATCAAAGGCCTCTCAGTCAAAAGAAATTTAAAACCCACATTCTGAATTCAGTGTAGCACTCATTGGGATATGCATCCAGGGGGCAAGGTCCACTTATGCAATGATTCTTTCCTTCCCTCCTTCCCCATGTGGAGGGAAACCAGTGGTTCCCAATTAGCTAAGTACTGCAGACCTCCTGTTTTTCAAAAGCCATTTGTGGACCTCTTACTTTTGAGCATTTTTATATTTCTATGTTAATTTTTTTTACGTGAATGGTGTCACAGACCCCCGAGGGGGGTTACATTGACCCCCGCCCCGGGGTCCACAGCCCACATATTGGAAACCGCTGCTCTAAACCTATTCTGGGTTTTCCCCCAACCTCCAGAGTCAATTTAGAGAACAAAGGGAAAGGGGAAGGAAGTCCTATTGCGTGATTAGACTACATTCTGCACACACAACAATTTAGTTGAATCCTGCTCGTAGCAATGAGTTTCATTGAGCATTCTGACACAGGCATTTCCCCCCTTTCTTTTGCACATGCACACACATGCACACATACACTTGTTGACAAATTCTGCTTTCCAAAGTAAGCAAGAGAATGAAGACAGGTCATGTGGGCTGACAGGTGGTCAGTGAGCACATGTGATCCTCATTGCTCCAGAAGCCCCACCTTCAACAACGAAAAGCTGCATACCTGCTTGTGTCAAACCCAGACCCAGAAATTAAAAGATCCACATGAGAGCCTGTTGTAAAGTTTCAATTCATATCTGAGTATAACAGGCATAAAGTGTAAAGATGTAGCATTTTCACTAGAGAGTTAGTGGGTTAAATGTACAACATCTCTAATGTATTTTGGGGTATATTCAAGCAAATAATAGTAACGCTTTAATTGAAAACGGCTCAAATGATTAGCTAAAACATGCTTTATTCACTAAAAACTACATTAGACCACAATCCTATGCACAGTTACCTGGAAGGAAGTTCTTTTGAACACAATGTCCAACCAGATGCCTGCTGGAAACCCGCAAGGAGGACACAATCCCAGTAGTAACTACTAAGAGCCTTATGATGAACAAGAGGTAAAGGACTGAGAAAATAGATAGCTGAATACTAGAACGATTAGTACAGGGTTCATTTGCCATTTAACTTGACTGTAATGATCCAAGAAAAGAGAGCAAGTAGATTAACAGAAATGGATGAAATCATATTCTATTCCACTTGGAAGAACTGTAAATGTCAATTGGGAGAGAAATTAAGTAAGAAGACCAAAAGCATCGACAAGAATGAAATGAGGCTAAAATTTAAAAGCACCATAGAATGAGACAAATACATACTGCATTGACACAGTGGCACTTTGACATTCTTTCTTAGTGCCCGACTTTGGCATTTTTTTAGTTTCTCTCACAATGCGCAAATAATATACTTAGGACAGTTCCCAGTCTTCTGATGTTTATACTGTTTTCTAATACATGTGGCTGATAAATTAGTCTAAACCAATTCAGTATGTTTATCATAAATGGTTTCAAACAATTCATTATAGTACAGTGGTACCTTGGTTCTCAAACTTAATCCATTCCGGAAGTCGGTTCCAAAACAAAAGCGTTCCAAAACCAAGGTGCACTTTCCCATAGAATGTAATGCAAAGTGGATTAATCCATTCCTGACTTTTAAAAACAACTCCTAAAACAAAAATTTAACATGAATTTTACAATCTAACAAGACCATTGATCCATAAAATGAAAGCAATAATCAATGTACTGCACTATAAAATAAATAAGACAATATTTATTTATTTTTCTTACCTGCACTGATGATAATCATTATTTGGATGGGGGACTTTAATCCGTTTTCGTAGTCACACAATCAATCAATCAATCAATCAATCAGTAGAGTCACAAAAACAAATTAACTGAAAAAGCCTTAAAAACCCCCACACAAAATAAATAGCAAAAATGAAAGCGCCAAACAAACTGTTCCAGAAGTCGGTTTGACTTCCGAAATGTTAAAAAACTAAGGCGCAGCTTCTGATTGGTGCAAGCGCCACGGAAACGATATCCGACAACCGCACTGGACATTGGGCTTCCGGAAAACGTTCAAAACCCAGAACACGTCCGGGTTTTTGGCATTTGGGAACCAAGGCATTTGAGGACCGAGGTACCACTGTATCTTTAACTGAGGGGTATGTAACAGACGTGGGAACTTACACAGATTCATGATTGGCTGGAGAAACAAGAAAAAGAGCTGTGATGGACAAAGTTGTTGATTCTCCCCCCTGCCCCCTGCTATGAGGTGAGGCAGGTGGCTAATAGAAAGAGGGCCTTCTGGGTGGTGGCATCCGGCTTCCCCAGCAAGGTTGACTGGTGTTATCTTTATGGTCTTTTGGCACTGGGTGGATTTCCCTCAAACCCCAGCCCCAGGCCTTTTAATAAAGTTATTGTGTTGTGTTCTTTCTTTCTTTCTTTCTTTCTTTCTTTCTTTCTTTTTTTGTGAGCCATCCAGTAAATGAGTCATTGGAGAAGCATACTGGAAGGAAGTCACAGAGCCTCTTGCTCTTCTATCAGGCTGGCAAAAAGTTGTCCTTGCAGAATCTCCACCTGTTTTAAAAGTCTTCCCTGTTGATGATTTTGCAGACTACATTTTAGGAAGTAAACCTGGGAGTGGGGGGCAGGTGGGAGGCCGGGAGAGGCATAAATGGTATTGTTTTGTACACAGATTGGAGAGTTTTGGTAGTTTAACAAATGCAGTAACTGTACTCTTAGTTGCTACATTAAAACACAGACTTCTAATACACATAAGGTGGCTTTCTTTGATTCTCCCTAAATTTGCATTTTCATGACATCTCTTATCACTGTAACTACCAGATTACATGGGAGGAATGTAGAGGTGACACATTCTGCAACAAGAATGCAAAAAGGAGGAACCTGTTTCCTAAAGTGCCAGCTAAGAGGATTTATTACAGTTCAGCGTGTTTCAAAAGCACAAATCTCTTGTTTAGGAACAGGGTCACTCCACGCCAAATCACCTGGTGCCATGTGCTCTCACGTCTCAGATTTTGTTAAAAAAAAAATTATGTGTAGATACCTAGTGGATAACCTCAAATTAATTTTTAAAGGTTTTTTGGTCCAAAATTGGGCGCAGGGGAATTTTTTTTAAATTTCAATTTTCATGCGATTTAGGCTAATGCAATTTCTGCGTCAGATATTGCATACGGTGGCCAAAACAGCATCATTGATGGGAAACATCATGTATGGGAAACAAAATAGCTTTGACCATATTATGTCAAGTGTTTTACACAATAAAATGAACGAGGATTCCAAGACATGCTTTATTTTTATTAAATAAATAATAAAACTTGATTTTCAAAAAATATTTTATAACCACAAAACACCCTTCTTATTTTTAAAACATAACAAGTTCATGGTTAGCCCATTCTACAAAAAAGTATGATACAGTGGTACCTTGGTTTACCAACTTAATCCGTTCCGGAAGTCCATTCTTCAACCAAAACCGTTCTTAAACCAAGGCGCGCTTTCCCTAATGAGGCCTCCTGCCATCAGTGCCCTTCTACAATTTGGCTTCTGTTCTTAGACTGAGGTAAAGTTTGCGAACCTGGACACTACTTCTGGTTTTTCGCAGTTCATAAACCCAATAGTTGGTAAACAGGGCTGTTCTTAAACCAAGGTACAGTGGTGCCTCACAAGACGAAATTAATTCGTTCCGCAAGTTTTTTCTTCTTGCGAGTTTTTCGTCTTGCGATGCACAGTTTCCCATAGGAATGCATTGAAAATCAATTAATGCGTTCCTATGGAAACTGACTTCAGACCAGGTCCGGGGACAGTCTGTCCCCTGACCTCTTCTGAAGGCTGGGGGGGGGGCGAAAGTCTTTGCTCCCCCCCCCCCCACAGCAGCATTTTAAAATCGCCCCGGACAGCGGAGGACTTCTCCGCTGTCCGGGGCGATTTAAAAGCCCCTGGGAAGGCAGGCAGGGGGGACAAAGACTTTTGCCCCCCGCCAGCCTTCAGAAGAGGTCCTGGACCTCTTCTGAAGGCTGGCGGGGGGCGAAAGCCTTTGTCCCCCCTGCCTGCCTTTAAAAGCCCTCCCGGGAGAGCGGAGAAACGTGCTGCGTTTCTCCGCTCTCCTGGGAAGGCAGGCAGGGGAAGGCAGGCAGGGGGGACAAAGACTTTTGCTCCCCGCCCGCCTTCAGAAGAGGCGCACCCAGGTTTAGGGGGGGGAAGCATGAAAAAAATCTTTTTTCCCCCCCAGCCCCAAAGAGCAGCGTACAGGGTGCGCACAACCTCTCCCTGCCAGAGGGGTTGCGCGCAGCTATGGAGCAAGCCAGGTTTTGGCTTCCCCTTTAGCCCCATGCAGCCTCTCCTTGCCGGGAGACGCTGCGCAGGGCTAAAGAAGCCATAGCCCCATGCAGCCTCTCCTTGCGGAGGGGTTGCGCGCAGCTATGGAAGAAGGCAAGGCAGCGAGCGGGATGGATCCCGCTCGCTGTTTTGCCTTCCCCTTTAGCTGTCTGGGGCGATTTAAAAGCCCCTGGGAAGTCAGGCAGGGGGAACAAAGACTTTTGCCCCCCGCCAGCCTTCAGAAGAGGTCCTGGACCTCTTCTGAAGGCTGGCGGGGGGCAAACGTCTTTGTCCCCCCTGCCTGCCTTCCCGGGAGAGCGGGGAAACGCAGCGCGTTTCTCCGCTCTCCCGGGAGGGCTTTTAAAGGCAGGCAGGCAGGGGGGACAAAGACTTTTGCCCCCCGCCAGCCTTCCGAAGAGGTCCAGGACCTCTTCTGAAGGCGGGCGGGGGGCAAAAGTCTTTGCTCCCCCGGGACAGCAGCGTTTTAAAATCGCCCTGGACAGCGGAGAAGTCCCCCGCTGTCCCGGGGTTTTTTAAAAACCTCTCCGCCCCCCTGCCAGGCTTCGGAGCAGCCTTCCGAAGCGGGAGGAGGTCCGAGGACAGTGGGGAAGAAGCGCTTCCCCGCTGTCCCTGAGATTTCCCTATGGGCTTTCGTCTTGCGAAGCAAGCCCATAGGGAAATTCGTTTTGCGAAGCGCCTCCAAAACGAAAAACCCTTTCGTCTAGCGGGTTTTCCGTCTTGCGAGGCGTTCGTCTTGCGGGGTACCACTGTACCACTGTACATGTGTTAGTTGTGGTTTGCTCACTATGGCTTATCGAACCTACCAAGGTAGAAAATGACTAAAAATCACTTTGAATGGTCGATACCCTTTTCTGTGGCACTTATTACCATTTTTACACCTTATTTTTCTTTTTCTTTCATCTGTGCATGTAAAATTCCTGAATATTTTTGAAGCTCTTACTTATCACTCTAACTGAACAGGTAGCATAGTAATACTATTAGTCAGAGCTCTAAGTAAAAATGACTTTGCTCTGTGCTATGTTAAATTGGCTGGTTAATTCTGGTGTTATTTACCCTGTAATTCATTAGTTTTACTCTGCCATTGGCAGCTGACAGGCTGTAATTTCACGCCTTGCAATAAAAGATGTCTCATAATCTGCTTCATTTAGCAGCAAGAGAATTTAATGAAATTAACTGCAGTCCTAATTATGCCACTGAATACTAAAGACTGCTTTCAGATTTCCTCAGAAAAGGACAAGGTCCACTTTTCTAGGCCACATTTTCCTTAAGAAAGTTGCAACTATTTCCATTGGATGAAAAAGGACAAATTCCAACAGTTGATGAGGCTTTAATGGTCTAGTTCTCCCAAACCAGTCTTTAAATAAACAAACAAACATGACCTGCCACTTTAGATCAGGTCACATTTTAGGAGAATTTTTATGGAGCTTTCTCTCCTATAACCTGAAACTCATTTGTTTTGTAGTAGGACATTTTGGGTCCAGATTCACAGTACAGTCGAACCTCGATTCTCAGACTCCATTTTCAAATATTTTGGCTCCCAAACGCTGAAAACCCGGAAGTAAATGTTCTGGTTTTTTGGAACCCAAATGTCCAACGCAGCCTCCTGCTTGAGTTCAAGAAGCTCTTGCAGCCAATCGGAAGCCTCACCTCGGTTGTCGAACGTTTCGGAAGTCAAACGGTCTTCTGGAACAGATTACGTTTGACAACCGAGGTTTGACTGTAGATTACAAGTGAAACATCAATTTTCTGAGAAATAGGACTCTATGAAGTAGTAGTTTGAATTACTGAATTGCATTATTCATGGAGCTGCTTCTGAAGATTATTCGGAAATTTTTGCTGGTGCAAAATGCAATGGCCAGATTGCTCACCAGAACATGACAGTTTGAGCGTATAACCCCAATTCTGGCACAGCTGCACTGGCCCCCAATCAGTTTCCAGGCCCAATTCAAAGTGCTGGTATTGACCTATAAAGCTTTGCCCGGCTCAGGACCTTAATACCTTAAGGATTGCTTTTACCTATTCAAACTGGAACCTGTGCTTGTCCTCTGAGGCCCTTCTCTATGTCCCACCCCCCTGAGAAGTTTGAAGGGTTTTTCTGTGGTGGCTCCCCAATCGGCTGTATCTGTGAGGTTGAACTGAAGTTATAATGTTAGACATAATGAAAACAGCTAGGTTCCCATGATAAGGTTTGGAAACCAAAGGTGCTCTCAAAACCTAGTAACTAGTTTGTTTATTTAAGACCATTTAGTACATAAACTATCTCTTAAGCACTGCACAGCAGTTAAAAAACACAAATATTACATAAAATTATCATAAAACCATCAATGTAGAGTGCTGAAGATGAGTTTCTAGTCATAACAGACCTCATCAGCATATTACCCAAGTGCTGAAAGGTTTGGCACTTGCTGCCAGTACATTACTAAGTTAGTTTAAGGTCTTACTGGTGGCGTATAAAGCCCTAAACAGCCAAGAACAAGGCTACCTTATATCGTCCAGATTGTTCCACGTTACCACATATTTATTTAGTACTGTATTTTATGACGTTTTCATCCTTTTATCGTACACTGCTATTTTTCAATGAGTTGGTTGTTTATTTTATTTATAAGAAAAATTCTAAATACAAATAACCAAAAACATCAATTAAAAGCAAAGAAGAACAAATAAAGCATTATGACATACAGGGGACAGGGTTCAAGTTTAACAATCAGTACTATCTACTGTTTGAAAAACAATCCTCAGAATCGCATTCCATCATTCCACGGAGGGTGGGGCCATTTGAGGTAGTGGGACAAATTAACACTGTATCGTTCTGGCTCAGACTGCCAGCTTCGATGAAGATCCATCCAGTGTTCCATAGGGCTCTCCTGTCATCAGTCACTCCAGGCCACCGATATCAGAAGCCTAGGCAGGCACCCCCTCCTCCCGTACTGGTCGAGAATCAAAAGGAATATGAGGTGGAGGAGATATTGGACACTAGGTTTTTCAGGAGAAAGTTGCAGTATTTGGTGTCCTGGAAGGGTTATGGACCTGAGGAAAGTTCCTGGGAGAGAGGCGAGGATGCATTGCAGAGAGAGTTCCATCGCCATTACCCACACAAGCCCAAACCTAGAGAGTGGAGGGAGGAGGCTAGCCAAAGTGAGGAACAAGAAGAAGAAGAGTGCAGGATGGGGGAGACCAGAAATGAGGGAGCCCTTCACAGCAGGCAAAGAGGAGGAGGGAGGACTTAGAGGAGGGTGATGTCAGGAACATGCCTTCTGCAAGTGGATCCTCCCAGTACCAGCGAAACCTCAGAGGGAGAAGGGGGGCAGACGGATTTACACAGGGAGAGTAACGATAGCTCTCCCCCCTCAGGAATGCCAGACACGGATTCCACGGATTCCCATGAGGCAGGATGAGTTGAAGGGGGGACCGGCTCGAGAGGGTGAAGGAGAAGGGGAGGAACAAGCCCTCCCAGAATCTCCTCACAGTCGGCGCATGAGCAAACTCCAGGACCAATGTCAGCCACGCAGGAGGTGGGGGCAGCGTAGGACGTTACTCTGCTGGAAGGGGAGGAGCCAGCCACTGGAGCTATCTGACTCTTCTGGAGATGATTGATTGTAGGGGCTAGGAGTGAGCTACTGTGCAATTACCCAATAAATCCAAGAAACTTTAAAACTGTCGGCTTGCTGTGTCTTGGTGTGAGAGGAGCAACATAAATCCTTACAACTGATGCACTTGATCCAGTGGTACCAGCTTTTCAAAGTCCAATAGTCATTTACAGCACCAGAGCACCAATGCTGTTTGATTGTGAGTCTCTTTGTGGGTTTGGCTGTGTGTTCTGCTGCAGCACATGGTCTGAGGCCGAGGGGCTACTGCTGAGAGGAAGCCAGACAGAACGAGGAAATGTTGTGGGTGGAGTTAACAGGCAGCAGCAGTTCTTCGCTGACTGCAGCTTCTGGTAGCTCATAAACAGGGGTGTTTGTGGGGGTGTTTAGTGACACTCCAAGGTGACTTTGGAAGGTACAGTGGGGGACACCTGGCTTGCCAGTAGTACATGTGAAGAGGATCTAGGGGTCTTTGTAGACCACAAGCTTAACAAATCACATGGAAGACATTTTTCTCCTGCTCTGGAGGGTTTGGGGTATTCCTTGATTCTTTGCTGTTGCTTGAGGCTCAGGTCACTTCAGTGGCCCAGAGTTCCTTCCATCAGCTTCGGCTGGTGGCCCAGCTATGCCCCTATCTGGACAGGGATAGCCTAACAACTTTTGTGTATGATCTGGTAACCTCAAGGTTAGATTACTGCAATGTGTTATATATAGCACGGTTCAGACACTTCAGCTGGTGCAGAATTCAGCAGCCAGGTTGCTCACTGGAACAATATGGTTTGAGCATATTATACCAATCCTGGTCCAACTGCACTGGCTACCGATTAGTTTCCAGCCCAAATCAAAGTGCTGGTTTTGACCTACAAAGCCTTAAATGGCTCAGGACTGCAATACCTCAAGGGCCACCTCTTTCCATATGAACCTACCCGGACCCTAAGCTCCTCCTCTGAGGCCCTTCTTCGTGTGCCTCCTTGAGAGGTGAGGAGGGTGGCAACATGAGAATGGGCCTTCTCTGCAGTGGCTCCCCTTCTGTGTAATGTTCTCCCCAGGGAAGTTTGCCTGGCGCCTTCACTATATACCCTTAGGCGCCAGGCAAAAACATTCCTTTTCAACCAGGCCTTTGCCTGACTTGATCTACATCCTACAGTATACCCTTTTTAAAGTGCTGGCTCTTTGGGAGTTTTTTTATTGGGTTGATTTTGATTTTATGTATTTGATATTTTATGTGAACTGCCCGGAGACCTTTGAGTGTAGGGTGGTATAGAAAATAAATAAATACTGGTAGGTAGGTAGGTAGGTAGGTAAGTAAGTAAGTAAGTAAGTAAGTAAGTAAGTAAGTAAGTAAGTAAATGATAGATAGATAGGACCCAAATCAATTGATTCAAGTTACAGGAAAGGTGATTCCAACTAAACAACAGGAAGAATTGCAAATGCAGTTCAGTGTAAGTGCCATGTCATCATGCACATCTATGGTGTGAACATGTTTGGAATACTTTGTACAGTTCTGGTTGCTGCATCTCAAAAAAGACAGTGTAGTGCCAAAAAGGGCCTCCCTAATGATCATCTCCCTTATGTTTGGGGGGAAGGTGGATGTGATCAGTGCCTGTAAAATTATGCATGGTGTATAGACTTGTAACACTAAAACCTTGGGTTATCATTGGTGGCAAATTGAGAACAGACACACTTAACGTAAGTAATCTTCTGAGAAACTGACAGGACTCCATTTGTGGTTACCTTCCACATCTACTAAAACCACTCCAACATACCATCAATATTCTGAAGCCTGTCGTGCACTCTGATGCTGCTATCACTCTGCTAGTCTAAAGGTAAAGGTACCCCTGCCCGTACGGGCCAGTCGTGTCCGACTCTAGGGTTGCGCGCCCATCTCACTTAAGAGGCTGGGGGCCAGCGCTGTCCGGAGACACTTCCGGGTCACGTGGCCAGCGTGACAAAGCTGCTCTGGCGAGCCAGCACCAGCGCAGCGCACGGAAACGCCGTTTACCTTCCCGCTATAAAGCGGTACCTATTTATCTACTTGCACTTAGGGGTGCTTTCGAACTGCTAGGTGGGCAGGAGCTGGGACTGAAAGACGGGAGCTCACCCCGCCGCGGGGATTTGAACCGCCGACCATACGATCGGCAAGTCCTAGGCACTGAGGTTTTACCCACAGCGCCACCCGCGTCCCTTGCCCTTATTACATATGGCCTCCTAATCCAAAACATACAAGAACTGACCACCTGACAGACACAAACCACACCTTGCAACGAACCCAGATGCCAGCACTGTCCCTAGATCTTATTTTGCATATATTTAAGCTGTAATTGAATTGTCACAGGTGACATTTCTCACATTTCTAGACAGTGTGCAGGAGGGGCCACAGCTCACTGCTTTGTACACCAAAAGCCCTAGTTTACCTCCTGGCATCTCTAGTTAAAAGGATCAGGCTGCAACCCACAAGAGTAACTTCCAGTCAGAGTCCTATAGTTTTGAACTAGATTAACAACTAGTCTGTGTATCATTTGGCTCCCCTGTTTTATACTCCCCCCTTCCCTTTATACCTGTACTTACCTACTGAGGATAACATTTGATGCGTCTGATGAAGTGGACTGTAGTCCTCAAAATATTGTACCATAATACATTTGTTAGTATTTAAAATGTCAAAAAAAATGTTTCTTGTTTTAAGTAAAATGCAAGTAATAAAATAAAAGTGGTTGTGAAGCAAAAGTAACATTTTTTAAAAATATCCACAGCAAAGAATATTAGCTTGCAGCTTCAACGTGGAATTTTAATTTGGCACATGGAATAGCACACCTAGTGCAGATCTCTAGTTAAAAATCAAATAAGAGAATTGCATGTCCAGTACTCATTCTTTACAAATTCAGCTGGAGTGGTGGATTCTCCTTTCTTGTAAGTTTCAAGCAGAGGTTGGATAGCCATTTGTCACGAAGGATTTAGCTGAGATTCCTGCATCGCAGGAGATTGGACTAGATGACCCTCAAGGTCCCTTCCAACTCTGCTATTCTGATTCTATTAGTGTGTGTCCCTAGAAAGCCTGAGCTTAAAACATGAAGCTTCACACTTTTCCAGTAGTGACATGTTGCCACAGATCTGAATGCCTGAGATATTTTCAAGACATAGTATAAAGAAGAAGGTACAGAAACAAGAGGTGGGAGAAGAGGCAAAACAGCTAATTATCTTACCCAGGTTGTTTCTAGTCAGCCTTATCCTTTTGGTACAATAGTTCTACTATTTCAAACTTCAGGATAATGTGGCCTAAATGGGGATATGTGTGTCAAAATCATAGAAAGATATGAAACAGTTTATAAGGAGGAGTGAATGTTGCTCAAATAATGAGGGTGGTCAATCTGTAATGTTAATAAACTGGATAGTATATCTTGATTGTTTCAACAAAAGCTACCTCCGAAATAAAATCATATTGCAAGTAAACATATGGCTGTAGAGTGAACTGTAGCGTGGGGTGTCTTCAATGCATGGGAAACATTTTCCAGGGAAATTTTGATGTATTAAGTAAATTAGGGTAAAAAAACAAGAGGCCATATCACAATATTGCAAAGAGGGTACTTGCTCTATACTCCCCCCTCCACCTTTCTAAGCAATATGATACAATAAGATAATGATCTGTTATTCAAATGGGTTAAAAAAAACACCCCTAGTTTGCAGTCTTTGAAACAAGATTCAGAATCCTTTTCTGAACAGAACAGATTGATCATTCAATGCTTTTAAGAGCTACTTTTTGTCAAATAGAAGGCAAATAGGCAAAAATACAGGAAGCTATTCCAGATACCACAACAATATGATTGCTTGGGAATACAATACAATATGACAACATTGTATGTAAAACCACAATTGCTATATTAACAAAGGTAGAGCTAATTAATCTCTTCTGTGTTCATTTCTTATGTGCAGCTGATTTGGCCAGTTAACTTTAGTTGAGTTCCACAGAACTAACAGCACAACTTCTGGCACCCAAAATTAAGAGTTCAATTTAAAATGTGAAACAGATCAGAAGCCCTGTCAAATGGAAACACAGCTGGAAAAAGGAACTTTGATGTACCTAATGTCTATTGTTTAATGTCTGGGTTCTTGCTTTTAAATGCCAGCGCGCAGCATGGAAGCAATGCCCTCCCATTGTGCAACAGAGGGTGCTTTGGGTGATGGGGGTGGGGGGGAGAAATGTTCCACCTAGAGAAGAAAAAGTTGACAGGCCTGGAGATCTTTTTTAAGAAATTGTGTGCTAAATTGAGCAAATAAGCATTCTGTCTCTCTCTCTCTCTCTCTCTCTGTGTGTGTGTGTGTGTGTGTGTGTGTGTGTGTGTGTGTATGTGTGTGTATGCAAAAGTTAGCAGTCAGTCAAGTTTTTATCTCTTAATGAATAGAGACTGCTGAAGTAAGGGTTAGGTAATTGAGTTTATAATTAATTAGCCATAACCCTCATCAGATAAAGCAGTTGTCGAGATTTTTTTTATCTCCTTCTCTCCTCGGGGCCTGCCCTTCTTTGTCCTTGTTCTGACAGCCAGCACTTATCTTAGGCCTTCTCTGGGCTTTTGCCCATCAAAGCCCTCCCTGCCTTTTGCTGCTTTTGGTGGTCAGCTGAGGCCCTTATTGTAGTGTGTGGCTCACAATCAACCTAGCTGTCTCATGCTTGGATGATGAATTAGCGGTAGGAGTTAACATAGAGGTGAATTTCAGATTGGTCCACTGATAGCTTGTGGACCCTTTTCTGTCTGTTAGTCACTCTCCTGGCCTGATATACTGCTGACACTTTGCAACAAAGAGGTTAAAAAGGTAGATGTAGTAAAAATGTTGCCTTTTCCCAGAAACTTAGTGTCCTTACAAAGGAGCCTTAATTTCCTCTGCCATGCGCTTGATTATAACAATACAGATAAAATAAATGGGATTTTTCCACTATTTCTTTGGGTGTCCTTATCTCCTCTTTATTCTGGTGCAAGCTAGCTAGGTTGATTCCTCACGGTATCAAAATGGAGTGTTCATGTGTTTGAATGTGTCTCGAATCTTGCAGTATCTAGATGTTTAGTTATGATATTGGTTCAGCATGCCGAAGTTTCACCTCCATAAAGGTTCTCTAAATGTTGGCAATATTAAGGGTTTTTTTTAAAAAAATAAATTCTTAATGTGCTTACGTTTATGTTAACAAAGTTTGCCTCCACTTCATAGAATTGTAGAGTTGGAAGGCACCCCAGGGGTAATCTACTCCAACCCCCCGCAATGAAGGAATCTCAACTAAAGCATCCATGACAGATTACCATCCATCTTCTACTTTAAAACCTCCAATGAGGGAGAGTCCACCATCTCTTGAGCAATTCCGTTCCACTGTCATACAGCTCTTACTGTCAGAAAGTTCTTCTTGATGTTTAGTCATAATCTCCTTTCTTGTAACTGGAATACATTGATTTGAGTCCTACCCTCCAGAGCAGGAGAAAACAAGCATGCTCCATCTTCCATGTAGCATCCCTTGAGATATTTGAAGATGGCTATCATATCTCCTCTCAGTCTCTTCTTATACAAGCTAAATGTACCGAGCGCCCTCAACCATTCCTCATAAGGCCATGATCACATTAGTTACCCTCCTCTGCATACTTTCCCATTCGTCCATATCCTTCTTAACTTATGGTGCCCAGAACTGGACACAGGACTCCAGGTGCAGTGTGACTAAGCAGAATACAGCAGGACAGTAAAATAGCATTCGCTTTTTTGCTGTTGCATCACACTGCTGACTCATGTTCAGCTTGTGGTCTGTTAAAACCCTTAGATCATTTTCACATGTACTACTGGGAAGCCAGGTATCCCCCATCTTTTATTTGTGTAGCTGGTTCTTCTTGCCTAAGTGTAGAACCTCACATTTGCCTCCACTGAATTTCATTTTGTTAGTTTGGGCCCAGTTCTTGTATACTGAGAATAGTAACTTGGGAAAGAAGGCCTGAGAACTGGTCTTGTAAGATATCGAACTGTGCTGTGGTGTCACAGTAGATGGTTGTGTTGTAGTGTCAAAAGAAGACGTTAAAGGTGCTAGTCATTTATTGCTGATGATTGTGTCATAGTGTTGAAGTTATTGCAGCAGAATTGTTTATAGGGAGAGCAATTGTTATTTTCTTAAATGTATGTTCATCACAGTCATTTTGCTTTTGAGTAGGCATTTTTCTGTTTCTGTCAGCATGTTTTGCAATGTTTGTGTTTCCTCCCTAACTTTTATGGTATTATGAGGGCTTTATTTCAGTGGGAACTCACCAGAACTCTGTTCTGGCACCTCTCAGATGGGCACTATTGCCATTCTGATAGAATGAGGGAGGCATTCATGGTGAGATCCAGCACCTCTTTTTCTAGAAAAATAGTGCTGGGTATTATAAATGTAAAAAATATTGTTTTGAAGTGTTTTCAGGATGGTTTTCACTTGATAGTTTTAACTCAGGTGAAGACACAGGAGTACACAATGCACAAATACTGCCCGGTGTGGGGAGCACACAGACTTTCTTCTTAACGTACACAGTGGTGGCATCCAGGATTGGTGTCCTGCTACCTTTTATTATACAGTGGTACCTCGGGTTAAGAACTTAATTCGTTCTGGAGGTCTGTTCTTAACCTGAAACTGTTCTTAACCTGAGGTACCACTTCAGCTAATGGGGGCCTCCCGCTGCCGCCGTGTCGCCGCCGCGCGATTTCTGTTCTCATCCTGAAGCAAAGTTTTTAACCCAAGGTACTATTTATGGGTTAGTGGAGTCTGTAACCTGAAGCGTATGTAACCTGAAGCGTCTGTAACCCGAGGTACCACTGTAAAGGGAAATGAAACCGTTTATATGGCCCTGTGCCCACATATGTGTTTTCATACTTGCTTAAGTATAAAACAGCAAGTAGAAGCCATCTTTATTACTTGTAGTCGAATCTCTGGTTCTGATCTGAAAAAAACATTTCCTTCCTGCCTTTGGGGAATAGATGTGAGCCAGATAAATTGGCCAGCAGATTTAGTTTGATTAAGGTCAGCTGTGGCCTTTAGGATAATCAGCTGAGTAGGCTCAGTTGAAATGATGTGAACCTTGTTTGTCAAGAGACCCAATGAGCGCTTGTCTTGGGACAGGAGAAATGCAGAAGAATTTGGTTAGAGATATGCTGTAAAAAAGGGGGTTTGAGCCTAAGTTTTTCATGCTTTCTGTCTCTGCCAAGGAACATGGATGTATACTCAGTATCCTTTTTATAACTGTTATTATCATTACCACTGGCTGCCTGCTGTAGTTTCTCTCCACTTGCTCGTCGAGCTCATTAGTACAATTATTGACCGCATTGGAATGTTTTAGTTCCATTTATTTACAGCAGGATTAGACCAATTTGGGGAGCAGGGGTATGTTTTGTTTTGGATACCCTGAACAAATTAAAATCCCCATTTTATTGTATGCCAAGCAGCATAAAAATAACACAGTGAATGATAGAGCTGACTAAGATAAGATCTGATACCTCCTTGTGTTCTCTTCTCTGCAACCTTGTGTATGCTCCTAGAGCAGGCATAGGCAACCTTCGGCCCTCCAGATGTTTTGGCTACAACTCCCATCATCCCTAGCTAACAGGACCAGTGGTTCTTCTTCCACTCAAGTGGAAGCCGCATCGGACATTTGGGTTCTGAAAAACCTTCAAAAACCTGAGCATTTACTTCTGGGTTTTGGGCATTCAGGAGCCAAAATGTACGATAACGGAGGTGTTCAGGAACCGAGGTTTGACTGTAAAGCTTTTTTGCACTAGGGTCTGCTTCATCAAATGCATGCAGAATAAAGGATAACACTTCTTAACACTGACTCTAGTCCACAAAACATTGCACTGTAATAAATTTCTTAGTCTTAAGATGCTACAATATTTTTTGCTGTTTTTTTCTGGTTTACCTTGCTGGAAATTCTCAAGGAGAGTGTCTAGTTGCCCTCCATGACATTTGCATAGCTGAGAAAGGCACCCTGATATTTGCACTTGCTTCTCCAGTTACACCTTGATTCCAAGAATAACAAATTGAAACAGTGACTTGTGACTTGCAGCATATAAACAGAGCAACAGTGTCAAGCAGAGAGGAGTTCCCATCCAGACAGACCCTGAAGAAGGGAAGTCAGGAAGGAAAAAGGGTTGAACTGAACAATAAGGCCGTAGGAATTGCGCTGTTCTGCACTTGCCACCTGATCCAGGGAATGAAGTGGATCTTGCCCTTTGAGCAATGCCTTTCACAATCAGGTTTAAAAAAATTAATTGCTTCTATTTTTTTTTTTTATAAATATTTTTTATTGAGTTTCTTTTCTTAAGGTCATAGACACAAGATTGAAGTAAGAGAATACAAGAAACAAAAACAAAAAAATGATAAAAAGATCATTACAATCCAATTTTCAATAGTTTTTCCAATATTCCAAATGGACTTCCCCGCATCCTCCAGACTCTGCGTTCTTTGCAATAAAAGTTTCAGCAATTTGTTACCTTGTTTCTTAACTTACTGTATCTTTCAATTATTATGTTTCTAAATTCACAATATTATGTCCCAACTTTGTACATTTAAAGTTAACATAATAAAATTGTTTCATATTACCACCTCTTTTTTCTTGTCTTAATTTTCAGTTTACCTAATCAAGTTGCTAAAGCAAAAAATTTCCTAATTGTGCGTATTTCTTAACATTCGTACAACTTATAATGTTTTTGCAAATAGTCCTTAAATTTTTTCCAGTCCTCTTCCATTGTTTCCTCGCCCAAATCTCGGATTCTGCCAGTCATTTCAGCCAGTTCCATGTAGTCCATCAACTGCGTCTGCCACTCCTCCAGCGTGGGTAAATCTTGAGTCTTCCCTTTGAGCAATGCCTTTCACAATCAGGTTTAAAAAAATTAATTGCTTCTAGAGTCCAGGAACCAAGCCTTATGGGGAACGGTGGAGGGAGTTGGGTCTGTTTAGCCTGCATAAGAGAATACAGAGGTGATAGGGTAGCCATCTTCAAATATCTGAAGATCTGCCACATGGATGATGGAGCAAGCTTGTTTTCTGATGCTCCAGAGGGTAGAACTCAAACCAATGGATTCAAGTTTCAAGAAAGGAAATGAAGACTTAACATTAGGAAGAACTTTCTGACGGATAAGAGCTATTCTAAAAAGATGGTGGACTTGACTTCCTTGGAGGTTTTTAAACAGAAGTTGAATGGCCATCTGTCAGGGATTCTTTAGCTGTGATTTCTACCTGGCCTTGCAGGGAGTTGGACTAGAGGACCCTTGGGGTCCCTTCCATACTTTTCTGTATAAGAGAATATGAAATATCATTTGCAGAGCAGGATAACTTTAGAGGTAACTGCCATTTTCTATAACATTATCATGCACTGGAAAACAAAGCACAATTATTCCCTTTCCTCTATTGCTCTAAATGTGTAGCTTGTTTTCCTAAGCTGAGACTTCTTTATCTGATTTTAATGTGGACTATGAACTTAACCCACGCTATTAAAATGGCTTATCTTTCTTATTGATTAATTCATCATACGTCAGTGCTAATTTGACCCAGCGTGCTTCCTACATGCTTTCTCTTTAAAATATCCGAGTATTTGAGTAAACATAGTGCCATCGTGCTTAAATTTATACTAGTTTATTTTTTATTTATTTTTATGCTATTGTAGCATTCCTGTGAGTAGAACTAATAATACTTGCTCCTTTATTCGCAATTGTATGTCTAATTTGAAACCTTGTTGTTACAAACATGATCTGTTCTCATCAGCTGAATTTGATAGCTTTTTTTTCCTATTTAACCACACTTAGCAAAGCATTTGAAAGCAGTTTGCCTGTAATGGTTTTCCAAAAGTCTCTGTATACTATTGCACATCCAGTATTCCGAATGTTGGGAGTTCTCTGGTAGATATTGTTCTTGTGGGGGAACTCTTTGAGGGGTAAGGATGTCATATATTTATCGGTGCACGGTTGTTTTGGGTCTCCAGTCCACTAGTGTAAATATGCGTAGGCAGTAATACTAAACAACAAACTGAAGAATGTTCTCTCAAAAGCTTTGCATTTGCTACTCTGGAAAGGTCTGGTCTGGTGGTTGCCTTTCTGTTGTATTCCCAATAACGTGGGCATGTCTTGCTCTTAAGACCCAGGAAAGTTGTATATGTTATGTGTGGCTGTGTGTTTGCAGTTCAAGTTTCTTTCATTGTGGGACTGCCTAACTAGATATGGACTGTAGCTTGTTCTGTGCAACATTTGGTATGAGCTCAAAAAGTGAGAATATGAAAAGGTACGAAGTGCTTGAAGTTGCCCATAGACTCATTACTCTTGTTGCTGGCATCCGTCTGTCTTGAGAGACAATGGAGTGTGCCTCTGGGGGTGAAGTCAAAGCACTGCATTAGCAGCACTGAGGTGACCTCCCCAGGGCACAAGCCTGGGCAGGGTGGATGGAGGTCCTGGGCTGCCCAGACGACAAGACCCCGCTCTTGGCCTCTCTGATGTAATCCAAAGGAAAGCAGAGCAATACATGTAGCACTAGCTTGGCTGCAAGAGTTGCTGGAAGGAGACATAAAAGGCACCATCCAACCATCTTAGGGACTCCACTCATATTTGCTGTACCTTCAGGCAGAAGCTTAACTTCAAAATGCTATGTTACATTGAATGGGTATTCAGTGATTTCTCAGTCTGGAAAGAAGGTATGCTGCTTTGATCTGATAGTCACAACATACTGAGTGCTAACTTGACATCAAATTAGAAGTAATATTTATGAATGCAAACACTTAACTCTAGAGAACATAGTATTTTCAAATGCATTTAAATGGAAAGGTAGAAGAGTGATGTACATAGTGACTTATTATACATACTAATTAGATGTTTTGACATATAACAAATCTGTAAATTTTGATGACTAAAATGTTTCTCTAGATAAGACATTATATGCACGTTTCTTGCTGGTGATTGCTATCTTAAATTCAAGGTTGTCCATATTGTGTTTCTATTACAATGTTAACATACATTTTTGGAGTTATATTAAGATTTGAGTGTTACATATGGAAAAGGATTTATTTATCCCCATGAAACTTATATTCAAATGATGAAAAATTTTCTGATCACACCTAAGCACAGAGAAAGCTGAAGTTAATGTGGTATCAAACAACAGAAGCCATAATTGACAAATAATACCCCTCATAAATACTATCAGTCTTTTCAATTAATTTTTGTCTAAAGTTCTAGATATAAAATGATGACCTGTCAACTGACAATGGATGACAAAAATTAATAAATTGTCTTCTAAATAGTGTGGACACTTAAGAAAAATTGGGCAGCCAATTTAGCACAGCATGAACCAGGGAGGAACCTTTTGTACTGTTGCCGTGCCACTAATGTTGTCTGGGCCTTTATTAATGGTGCTTGGCTGCTACTGACAGTTTTGTTGCTACTGGCAACTTTCTTCATTAAAATTAAAGCCAGCGTCAAATCCCATTAGCTACACTCTGGGTACCTTGAATGGGGATTTTTTTAAACTTCATATACACAGTTTGTGTATAATATGTGCACACACATATGCAACTTTAATAGCACATTTTTAATCTAATGTCAAAAGTTGAAGTGGGATAAAAGCAGACCTTTTTCATGGTCATCCACTTATTTTTTAAGTATAAACATATTAAGTGTCGACTGGGATACAAATTAACACTTTTAAATGCCACACCCTCCCCATGCAATTTGTAAAAAGCTTGTTTTACCAACATGCGTTTTTTGAAGGACAAATGTATGAAGCCGGTGAAGAGTTCTTGCATTATGCCTCTTTCACTTGTCATTTTTTGAAACAATGAACATCCTTAATCCTGTGTTGCCTGCCTTTTGCAGGAAACAGTGACTGATCTTGGGGACTGTTGTTCTTACAAATAGAATATTGAAGGACAGTTATTGTGGCTACATAGTTACTAACACAGCTGTCACTTTGATCAGATGTAGTGGGAGAGGTTTAAATAACTTTTGAATCAAGAGGACTTTAGGCGACAACATATTAATTCTTGAGAGCAGCATTGATTTCCCCCCTTCCCTCTCCTGTATTTGTTTTCTCTTACTTACCCATATGAGACAGTGAAATGCCTGTCAGTTTTATTATATCGGTTGTTAGACTGCTGTGGCCCAAGGCCTGGGTCCCATCCTAAATTGCAATTAATGTTGTACAGGCTTTATAGACTGAATGTGAAGAGTATTTTGTCTTTCTGTTTTTGGTGATTAAAACTGTTAAGTGCCCTGTATTGTTTACTTTTATTATATTATCCATGTTCTTGTTTTAGTTATATTTGTCCTTCTTTGAGGTTGTAACTCCTCTCTCTACTTATGTTACAAAATAAAAGAAAGACATATATGATGGGGAGAACCCATTAAGGGCAAAATAATAGTAATCCTTGACCCAGCTCAAACTCATGGTAACATGCATGTGTATCTAGAATTGAAGACAGCACATGCTCTTACTTCACTAATTAAAAGATTGTTTAGATGCTATCTAGTCATAACTGTGTGAGAATGTCCAATAAACTAAAATGGACGTGCAGTGGGACCAACTTCTTGCATTTTGTTTCTAAGTGAGGCATGATTTTTGCTTTGCCAGAAGCTCACAGTGGCCATGAAATTGGGTCCTTTTCTGCCTACTGTTCAATCCTGACAGCACAGAAAAATGAAGGAAAACTAACAAAATTAATTTCAGCAGAAATAAATGTCAAGTTCTGCATTTAGGTAGGAAGAATCAGTGGCACAAATACAGGCCAGTTGGCATTTGGTTTGACGTGTAAATAATCTAGGGATTTTAGTAGACCAAAAGCTACACATGAGTTAGCAGTGCAGTGTAGATCAAAAAGGCCTAATGTATTTTTAGGTTGCACCAAAAAAAGTATAGGTTCCAGATGACATGAAGTAATGGTATGACTCTATTTTGCTTTGGTCCAGTTATGGTAAGTTCTAGACACCACATTTTTAGAAGAAGAACTTGGGCTGAAAATGGTGAAAGGTCTAGAGATCAAGTCCTATGAAGAAAAATTGAAGTAGTTCAGTTTCATTAGCCTGGCAAGTATACTATTAAGAGGCAATATGGTAACCATCTAAAGATATTTGAAGGTTATCACGTAGATCAGGGACATCCAACTCTGCGATCTGCGATCTACTATAAAAAAACTGGCAGTGATCTACCCAAAGTTGTGGAGCTTGAGCTTTTTTTAGGAAGCCAAAGTTGTGGGCTTTTTTGCTTTTTTGTAAGGAGATCGCTGAGGGGCCAGAGATCAACCAGGATCTACCAGGAACATCTGATACCTGTTGGACGTGTCTGACGTAGATTATGGACTACAATTATTTTCTGTTGCTCTAGCATGTAGAACTTGAATGAGTGAGTTCAAACTACTACAAGTATTTAGACTAAGCATTAGGAAGAACTAACTGACATAACACTCCAAATGTATCCCAATCCCGGATGTCTTGTTTTGGCTCCTGTGCTCTGGTCGTGCCAGAGCGGGGGACCAAAAAATGATGGGGAAATCCCACACGTTGCCACTCTTCTTCCTCCTTCTATTGTGGCACTTCCAGAAGCCGGCTTCCAGAAGTATGTCTGTGGTGCCAGAGAAGGAGGAGGCTGTGATGGGATCAGCGGGATGGTGTGGAGGGTGCCCTGAATTGACCCCCAAGGTTTTTTTGAGGGGTATGAACTGATGGTATGAGCTATTAAACAGTGGTGCGGATTGTCTCAGAAGGTGGCGTATTCTCCTTTAGCGTTTGTAAGCAGAGACTTGGTGGCCACCTGTCAGGGATGTTGTGGCAGTGGATTTCCTGTTTTGGCAGGGGATTGACTTTTGAGATCCTTTGCAACTCTTTGACTGTTCCTAATTTAGCTCCAGACTTTAAAAGCTTCAATGCACTGTGCCTGAAATGGTGATAGTGTGAATAAAAGGTGTCATATTTTAATACTATATTTGTATGAACAAAGGTAAAGGACCCCTAGATGGTTAAGTCCAACTGAATTCAAGTTTGGGTGCAGTGCTCATCTCCACTTTCAGGCTGAGGGAGCCAGCGTTTGTCCGCAGACAGCTTTTCTGGGTCATGAGGCCAGCATGACTAAACTACATCCGGAGCATGAGACAAAAATGAAGTATTGGAGGCAATGATGTCATGTATCCATTTCCTGCTCCTGACTTTAGAATTTCAACGAGCAAGCAATTAGGTTTGCTTTTGTTAATTGTGATCAGCTATTAATCTAATATAAACAGGTTGCTAGAGCCTTTGCTGTACATTTGACGAAGCACACCTCTTGAACCCTGATGACAAAAAATATAATCTGAAGTTTTTGGGAATAGAATTAGTTAAAGCATAGGGTAACCACCAACAGCATGCACATCCAGGTTTCCAGCTCCATCGTTCTATTTATCTGCATCTCTTTGGAAGCTTGCTTTCAGGAAAAATTTTCTATGAAGACAGGGCTTGCTGCCTACAAATTGTCTTAATTTAGTGTTTCCTGCTGTCAGAACATGTAATGCCATAACTTGAGCTCTTCTGCTGGCAGGAGGTCAGATATGAGAACTGAGAAGTTTGTGGAGTCTCATAATGGATAGTGGAACATTACAATCGAGTAAAGAACAGTGTCTTATATGTTTCTCAATTAATTATGTTCTTGGGTGGATTTGAAACCAATATTGTTTTGTTTTTGTTTTAAATAGAAAGTAGTTATCTTTTGTATTGATTCCTACAAGCTTTGCAACTTTACAATTAGACCTCTACAAACTGATTAAGGGTTGACCTATTTAAAAAGCTATATAAAAAGAATACAGTGGTAAGAAGTAGTAGTGTAGAGAGAAATTAGAAAGCAGAAGGAGCTAAAACTTGGTAATGCCCCACCAAGACCCAGCAAAGGGCCTTCTGCCAACTCCCAAAGCCCTTACTCTGCCCATCCACCTGTCCACTCTGAGCATGTGAGCAAGGGCAAGGGAAAGAAAAATAAGGAGCTTTTCTTGCATTTTGCCCTTTCCCTCTTGGCAGTGGTGTAGAAAGGATCCAGAGGGAGAAGGCAAACAAATAGCCTGGGAGTTGGGCCTACTCTCAAATACCATTTTACCCAACAGACCTCCTGGAATATCTGTCCCTAGTTTAATATATTTATTTACTTAAAGTCTTTATATTGGTTGCCCAGTAACATAGCTCTCTGGGTGGCTTACAAAGATAAGATAATATCAAAAATAATTGTAGCAGAGAGACCTAAAACCAAACTCACAATACAACTAAAAATTATCAAAATATATATCAAGGGAGATAATAAATTTTCAAAATCTAGGAGGTGAAAAATGTATTTTTCTGTTGCTGAAAATACCTTTCTCTAATTACCAACTTCCTTTTGTGGCAATGTTCAAAACTCAGATATACAGTGGTACCTCGGGTTACATACGCTTCAGGTTACAGACTCCGCTAACCCAGAAATAGTACCTCAGGTTAAGAACTTTGCTTCAGGATGAGAACAGAAATCGCGTGGCGGCAGCAGGAGGCCCCATTAGCTAAAGTGGTGCTTCAGCTTAAAAACAGTTTCAGGTTAAGAACGGACCTCCAGAACGAATTAAGTACGTAACCAGAGGTACCACTGTATAAGCTAATCTCCAAATGACACCTTAAATCTAGGTTATGGTTGCCACAACAGAATGTCTAGGTGCCATTTCCCTCCCCCAGATGAGATGGTGCGCTCTAGATATTTGGATTACCTTGCTGGCTGGAACTAGTGAGAGTTGTAGTCCAAAACATAAGTAGAGCAGCAATTTATGGAAGGGTGCTCTAAGATAGAACAAATTAGTCAGGTAATGGCAGCCACTAATTTTGTAGTGTTATTTTGGATCAGCATTAGAGCTCAATGACTTAAGTGTTTGTTTCTAATGCTTATTACCAGTTATGCATAGAGAACTTGGGTACTTCTTGAAGGACCAGTGATTGGGTATATTTATTTCCCACAGTCTTAAGAGCTCCTATATGTCATCCAGCTTACAACTGATTATTTCTGGTACAGATGTGATAACTTCACATTTGTGAAGTTATTGAAGAAAATAGCAAATAATGTTTAGATGCCACCATCTGGCATACTAATTTTATGCCACTATAACATGGCTGTTTATATAAAATTACATTTTCTGATTCAGTATGTTTACATTACTCATCTGTATGCCATAGTGTTTTGAAAACCTGTGTTGTAATTAACAGCATAATATCTACAAGCATAATGAGATTGAAATCTGGACTGCATATTGTCTTGTGTTCAGATCATTTAATTTTATAGATATATTAGTCTAAAGTTATTATATTTGTCTAATATTTAGAATATTATATTCATCTATACATTAAAGAACAATGTTCATAATATATAGAAAGATGGTGATAGCTTTTCCTCCAAGCACCCCCAGACTGCCTATCATTCCACATATTTTGATGTCAGGACTACATCCACAGTAGTTTACGGTTGGCTTTCTATTTAACCAACTTAACCTGAGATTTCTTCCCTATTTATTTGACTGTGCCATTGGATAGGCTGCCCTCTCTACCTCTGTCTACATGGCATAAGTAATTTTCTAGGTCACTGCTTCTTCTATCTCTTCTGTCGCTATCTCTTCTGTCGGTTCTTGCTGTGGTGCTTAGCTAAACAGAACTAACTAGAACCCTACTAGGTTCCCAGCGGCCAGTAATGATCTTTCTTCAGGATAAGACTTTCTCAAGTGTTGTGCTTCTTTTACAGAAAAATACTGTGCTAAATGATATCTTGAAATTAGTTTCTGGAACAAGTTGCCACTGAAATGTCTTGGACTTTGAGATAGTGTAGATGAAATAAAAAATATGTGCTTTTTAAAAATGAGTATAATCAAATGAGTACCAATGGATAGATTTTGTGGATTGGCAGTATAATTCATCAGGCTTTGGAATTTTCTTCCATAAAGCAGATTCTCTGCCTTGAGGGGAAAATAAGATCCTTGCTACAGGCCAAAGTCTATAATAGTTGGACCATGACAAAAAAAGGTATCTTCTTTTTAACTCTTGTGTTTCCAACCTAGGTCAGAAAACAGTTGTTTC
Organism: Podarcis muralis; assembly: GCF_964188315.1. Classification (NCBI taxonomy): domain Eukaryota; kingdom Metazoa; phylum Chordata; class Lepidosauria; order Squamata; family Lacertidae; genus Podarcis; species Podarcis muralis. The sequence continues at coordinate 130,994,155 of NC_135655.1, forward strand.
AGATAAACTGTAAAAACTAAAATTAAAATGTTTTTCTAATATCTTGGAATCCAATCTGCTGTATTAAAAATCTATGATTGTATTTGTAATTAATGTAAAAATGTCTATCTATAATGGAGCAATCTAATAGCTCTAATATCATAAAAACAATTAGTTTTACAACAAATTTTAATAGATTTTTATTATGAATCCTTGAGACTTGAAGGTGGCATATAGTCATTTTTCAGTACAATTTTTTTTTTAAAATTCAGAGTTTACTCTGAAGTATACTAGAGCAGTAGTGTGATAGACTCATTGATAGAATTGACACTTGCAAGGCTACACTCAAGAGAAATGAATACATTCTCCTGATTACCCATATCCAGTGCAGTAGAATGTCGTCCTCCTGGAATTACAGTAGTTCATAGTTGGCAACTTCCTCAGCGGAAGAAAAGGTCATCATTCATTTGCATGTTAATGCATTTAAATGTATGCAAATTCAACATTTCATCATTGCCTAATATCAAGGGTGAGTTTAAAATAGAAATTAGGTAGGAGGAAGAAAAGCCAATCAGGCCAACTTAATGCTGGCCATGTGGCAACCTTAGCACTTGTTCATAGTGGCCCAAAGGCCACAGACTATTTCATGATATGGAAGATAAAATGTATACCCAACTAATAATCCTGATTTTTTTCCCATGGCAGCTCTTTTTGTGTGTTAGCTTTCATCACCTAACTTGCATTCTAGTTATTTTTAGGTAGATACTAAGCAAGTAGTCATTTAAATCAATGGGCAGCCTCAGGTTTATCAGACGTCCATTGTGAATTCATATACCGGTAAATACAGTGGTACCTCGGTTTACGAACTTAATCTATTCCAGAAGTCCGTTCTTAAACTGAAACCGTTCTTAAACTGAGGCACGCTTTCCCCAATGAGGCCTCCCACCACCGGTGCCCTTCCACCATTTGGCTTCCGTTGTTAGACCAAGGTAGAGTTCGTAAACTGGGACACTACTTCCGGTTTTGCGGAGTTTGTAAACTGAATCATTCGTAAACAGGACTGTTCCTAAACCGAGGTACCACTGTACTCAAAAGGCTGTAGATCAGGCAAGTAGGTGTGGATGAATCTTTAGAACAAATTGCAGTGCAATCATTGCAATAAACTCAGAGAATCAGAGAAACATTTAGTGCATCCCATGTCTCTAATCATATAGAAAGGATCTGGCTTCATTCAGCATCAGTACAGAGAAAATGGCTTTATCTGGTGTGTGTGATAACACATTTACATTTTTCTTTTATACCTACATCAGACTTGTAAGACAATGTTTGTTCATAAGCTGGGTTCCCACATAGTTTCAGATAGCATAGGCATCATTAAGATGAACAGGTAAATGTGTGTCTTGGGTTCCACATAATTGAATGCTCCTCTATACAATTTTTTTTAACCCACCACATAGAAACCTTGCACATCAGAAATTAAGCTACCCTGGAACCCACCTCATTGATGTGTAATTTTCAGTAAGAATGGAATTTATATGGAATAGCATTTAGCTTGAAATTGTACAGTCCAGACAGAGCTTTATCACCTCATATTCTGTCTGTAAGAACTAGGTTCTAGTTTCATAGTATTTTAAATACTCCTGAAGCACTCTGCTGTTGCCATACAAAATCATCAAACATTCCAACTATTTGCCAAAATTTAATTGGTGGTGCTGTGGGTTAAACCACAGAGCCTAGGACTCAGAAGGTCGGCGGTTCGAATCCCCGTGACAGGGTGAGCTCCCGTTGCTCGGTCCCAGCTCCTGCCAACCTAGCAGTTCAAAAGCACGTCAAAGTGCAAGTAGATAAATACCTTCCGGCGGGAAGGTAAACGGTGTTTCCATACGCTGCTCTGATTCGCCAGAAGCAGCTTAGTCATGCTGGCCACATGACCCAGAAGCTGTCTGCAGACAAACGTCGGCTCCCTCGGCCAGTAAAGCGAGATGAGCACTGCAATCCCAGAGTCGCTCATGACTGGACCTAATGGTCAGGGGTCCCTTTACCTTTACCTTAAAGTAATAGAATGTTTGTTTGTTTGTTTGTTTGTTTGTTTGTTATATTTGTATGCTGCATTTCCTCCAGAGAACTTGATACATGGTGCTCCCACTAGTTTATTTGCACAACAGCGTTGTGTAGAAGGCCAAACTGAGAGTTTGTGACTGGCCCAAGGTCACTCAGTGAGGTTTTTGTTTGAGTTGGGATTTGAATCTTGGCTTTCCCAGCCTTGGTCCAACACTCTAATCACTACACTGTGCTGGCTCCGTTTTGGAAAAACTCACTGAATTTTTATTTTAAGAACATCAGAATAGTCCTGCTGGATCAAGCCAGTGTTCCATCTAGTCCTGCTTCCTTTTCTCCCAGTGGCCCATTAGATGCCCATGAGAAGCCCCAAAGCACGACCTGAGCCCAAGAGCACTCTCCTGTGTGCAGTTTCCAGCAAATGTTGTTCCGAGGCATACTGCCTCCAACAGTGGAGGCAGAGGAGAGGCTTCGTGGCTAGTAGCCATTGGTAGCCTTGTCCCCCATGAATTTGGCTAGTCTTTTAAAGCCTTCCAAGTGGGTGGCAATCCCTTCCTTCTGTGGGAGCAAGTGCCATGCTTTTACTATGTGCTGCCTGTAGAAGTCCTTTCTTTTATCCGCCCTGAATCTTCCCACATTCATCTTCATTGGATATTCATGAGTGCTGTGAGAAAAGCTTTCCTCTATCCACTTTCTCCATGCCATACATAATTTTATATACCAATATTTCCTTAAACTGAAAAAACCCTCAAATGCCATAATGTTCCTCATAGGGGAGTTCATGTTTGCATCACACAGCAAGCCATAAGCCACAACTTACCATACACAGGCAATTAATAATAATAATCAAAGGTATGGACTGCTGCACAGCTTAAAGCCATTGAAGTGGTGTACATGGTAAAAACAGAATAAAACACTGAAACACAAGCACAACCAAAAAATATCAATTCAACAAACTCAACAATAAAACCATCCATATAAACTCTAAAAACAACAAGACAATTTCATTAGATACAAAATTAGATCTTCCATATATGATTGGGTTACACCCCAGGGAAAGCCTTCCTAAACAAAAATGTATTCAGTGGACACCTAAGCATCATCACACTTGGTGCCTGTCGGATTAAATCTGGTAATCAGCAAAATTTATACAAATATGTTTAAATATAAAAAATGAGTGAAAAGGAAATATGCAAGAAATATGCAGTGTGGTGTAGTGGTTAAGAGCAGCGGACTCGTAATCTGGTGAACTGGGTTCGCTTCCCCGCTCCTCCACATGCAGCTGCTGTGTGACCTTGGGCTAGTCCCACTTCTCTGAAGTCTCTCAGCCCCACTCACCTCACAGAGTGTTTGTTGTGATGGAGGAAGGGAAAGGAGAATGTTAGCCACTTTGAGACTCCTTCGGGTAGTAATAAAGCGGGATATCAAATCCAAGCTCTTCTCCTCCTCCTGCTCCTCCTCCTCCTCCTTCTATTTTAAAATAAACCAGAGAAGGAGGTTGGGGGAAATCCAAGGGGAGGGGAAGATTTTGAAATTAGAAATTATGTTCTTTGTTATGATGTAATAATGGATATATGAAAATTTAATAAAAAATAATTATAATAAAAAAACAAAAAATCTGGTAATTTATTCCAGAGAGCTGCAGCTGTAACACTAAAAGCCCAGTTCCTAGTACATACTAGGTGCACCTCCAGGGTATATGGTACTCTCTCAGCAGTGTCCCATCTGAGGACACAGTTACTGATCTAGTGGGCATGGTGGTCTCTTGGGAATCCTGGCCCCCAATTGTTTAGGGTGCTAAATGCTAAAATGAGGAGTTTGAACTGTGCCTGGTTGCATTTTGACAGTGAGTACAACTCCTTCCGCAGAGATCTTACATGGTGTTGGCAAGGGCACCCTGGTTAAAAATCTAGCTGCTGTATCTAGTTTATTGTCCTCATCCAGCCCACAACTGCTGCCAGACACTGGCCAAAGCCTGCATGGCCACTTCTACTTCAGATGTTATGGAGAAATAGAGTGGGGTGTCATTGGCATATGGATGACACTTTGCTCCATATTCCCTAATGACAGATCCCATGTGTGGCACTCCCTAACCTAATGCCATGGGGCTGATAAACATTCTGGACCCTGCATGTAGGAACTGAGCCACCATAAAATAGTACCCCTGACACCCATCTCATATAATTCAGGAGGATAACATGGCCAATGGCATCAAAAGATGCTGAGAGATCAAGAAAGTAAGTAAGATTGCACTCCCCTTGCCCTCATCCATCAGGGCAACCAAGTCTGATTTGTTCCTGAAACCAGGTCTGAATCAAGAGTAAAATAATAATAGCAATAATAATAATTTTATTATTTATACCCCGCCCATCTGGCTGGCTTTCCCCAGCTACTCGGGGCATCTTACAGCACATAAAAAATTGTAAAACAGTAGTCATAAAAAAATTCCTGATACACGGTTGCCTTCAGAAATGGGTCTAGATCAATTCATCCAAGAAAGCCTGCAGCTGCTCTGGCACACCACTCTCAATTGCCAGACTAGGCTTTTAAAGGAGTGAACATACCACCACCTCTTTCAAAGCAATGGGTACCACTCATCCCTTAATGGCCCTTTTTCCACACCCTGAGCCCACCCAGACATGCCCTACTGACTAGATTTTATTAACCAAGAGGGACAGGGATTAAGGAAGCATGTGGTTGGACACATAACTGCTAGCACTGTGTCAGTGTCTTCAAGCCTCAAGAGAAGAAATTGATGCCATAAAACCTGACTGGATATGGTGTTTGGTTCTGCACCAACTGTGGTGTCAAGCCAAGCAGTTTTACCCTCCTAAACTCATCACAGCAAGCCTCCAAGGAAACTCCCCCTGGGACCAATAACCTCTGAACCACTAGTAGAAGATGTGACTGAGGCAGCAAAGTGGGCCTTCTTCATGGTAGGCAAACCAGTGTTCAGTTGGCTTCGGCACAAGATTTCTGCCATTTGCACTCTAGTCTTCACCCAGGCTATTTTATCACTCACAACTTCCTGGTACACCAGGGAGTAAAGGGAGCTACACAGAAATAGAGAGGGCATTCAGAAGTCATCCTGTTGATGGCCCATCTCATTTCTCCATTCCAGAGTGATACTTGTGCCTCAGTGAGGTCAAGTCTTGCATCTCTGCTGAGATGTTTTGGCGTCTGAGTAAGTAGCACTAACTAAGGGCATCCTTATGAGGGGTCTGTGTTATACAATCAGATGACACTGCTTGATATTGAGTCAGATCTTGGTTACATATAGCCCAGTATTGTCTGCACTTTGCATTAGAGGCTATTCAGGGTCTTAGACAGAGAAAGGTCTGCTGAAGGCGGCACCTGTGGCATGCAAAAGGATGTGCTCAGCCATAGATCTGTGGCCCCTCCCCTAACAGGAGAGGGCCAGGTGAAAGGAAAGAAAGATAAACCAGAGAGCAGCTAGAAAAATCAAGAAGGTACTCATCAGCCTAAAAGCACACACACGCACACACACTCCACCTTGCACAGGTTTGAGGAACAGATACATATTATTTTTAACTTGGGACGTTCTCTTATTTCAAAAAACTCATATAGTTCAGGGTTTAAGGATTGCTCACAAAGCCCTTTTTGGTCCACAACATGAAGTGTGAACCCTTTTTGTGAAATAATATGGGCCACGTTTTTTTAAAAAAACCTTTCGTTTTTCTCTCAGTGTTCCAGGTTTTGTTATTCAGTAGATGTTACATTAAATTGGATTTTGTGTCCATCATTATTAAAATGTGAAGTGTGTCGGTCACAAAACATACATTTCAGGGCAGTTAGCTGAATAATTCTTTTCTTTATTATCCCAAATTACTGCTGAGCTCTGGAGAGGTGAGCAGTTTAGCCAATTATTGCCATTTGAGCTGGATTTGTGGGTGATTAGCTCCTGGTCGAATTCAGTCCTGGTAAGGGCTTTGAAGCCTTCACTTGTGTGATTTTCACAGCAGTGAGGTAGGAATAGACGCAGCTAATGACAGGAAGGTCGCTTGGGTTATGTGACCTGTGAGGTGGGGTGGTTAGGTTTAGCAAATAGGGCATCCACAATAACAAGTGTGTCACTAACCCTGCCGTGCATAATCGAAGTTTTATAGGATTGTTGGAGATGCTGACAGCTCAATTAAAGTGTAACCCTTTGTACCGTACACCCTGGTAGAATGACAGAAATATTACCAACAAAAAAGGAGGGGGCCACAAGGGAACTGGTTAAGGATCCTATATTCTTTTTCACTACTTCATGGAAGGATCTACAGAGTGAGCTGCAAAAACCATTTGTGAAATAGCTTGTCTGGGGGAGGGGGTCCAGTACCAAACATGGATTTTTTAAAAAAGAGAAGCTTCTATTAAGTGTTGTTCCTGATGTTCCTATGGAAACAGTTTCGATGAGAATGGAAAGTTTACTTCTGTTTTTAAAGCATTGTGGGGCTCTCTTCCTTCCAGCCCCCCCCCATCTATACCACTTTTTTATATCTGGCTAGAAAACATGATATAAGGTGAAATGACTGAGGGCTGAAGTTGGTTAACTCAGATTTTGGATACAGCTATAAGTATTCAACATATGCTCATATTTTGCCTTTGTGAAAGAATATTCCTATTTTCTGCCCTGCAAAATAAATAAAATGTATTAGATTTATACAGTTACTGAATTTTATAGAATGTAGTATAATAGGCCATGCTGTTTTCATATCCATTGTAGTCAATTGTGTTGGTGCATAAAATGGTTTAAACTGGACTAAAGAGCTGCTGATTTCTATACCCAAAGACATCCCAGTTCCACTGCTGGGTTTATTCAGCACTAAATAAATGCTCCATCGCTAAAGTTAACTACATTCTTCTTGGGAAATTTGGACTTTCTCTGATGTGGAGAGATAAACAACTACTTGTACCAAGGGGCTATTAAATCTGCTGCTTATTAGCAGAATAGTGTCTTTGTTGTGGGTAGGAGGAGAAACACTGCAGAAAGCAAAGGGAACTCTGTGCTGCAAAGCAAAGAATGTTGACTAGCCTGATGTTGAACTGAGTATAACTGCTGAAGTATTTTAGAGCAGATGCTGTATGATAATTTCAATACATTTAAGATCATAGGGCGGCTCACAAAATAAAAACACAAAAATACATACCACAATGACAAACAAAAACAATAGCCCCTGCCACAGTTTAAAAGGCTGCAGATTGTTAAATTTGCCAGAGGCCTGGGAGAAGCAGAATGTTTTTGCCTGGCACCTAAGGATATGTAATGAAGACACCAGGCGAGCCTCCATGGGAAGAGCATTCCACATAGAAGGAGCCACCATAGAAAAGGCCTCTTCTCATGTTGCTGGATCTCTTGTGGAGGAGGCAGAAAAAGAAGGGCCTCAGATGAGGGTCACAGGGTTCCCATCAGTGGTACATATGGAGGAAGTCGGTCCTTCAGGTCCTGAGCTGTTTAAAGTTATAGGTTAAACCCAGCACTTGGAATTGGCCCTGGAAACCAATTGGCAGGCAAGAATTGGCATTACGTGGTCAAACCATATTGCCCCGGTAAGAAACCTGGCCTCTGAATTCTGCACCAGCTGAAATTTCTGAACTCTTTTTAGAGGCAGCCCCATGTATATCACATTGCAGTAATCTAACTTAGAGGTTACCAGAGCCTACAAAAGAGTAGTTAGGCTGTCCCTGTCCAGACAGGGGCGCAGCTGGGCCACCAGCTGAAGCTGATAGAAGGCACTCTGGGCCACTGAGGCGACCTGAGCCTCAAGTAACCGCAAAGGATCCAGGAGTACCTGCAAGGTGTGCATGCTCCTTCAGAGGGAGTGTAACCCCATCAAGAGCAGGCCACCTCCCAGCCATCCGGTCTAGGGAACTGCCCTCTAACAGTACCTCAGTCTTATCTGGATTGAGCTTCAGTTTGCTGGCGCTCATGCAGGCCATTACCGAGGCAGGAGACTGGTCCAGCACTTCCGCTGCCTCACCTGCAGATGTAAAGGAGACGTAGAGCTGTGTGTCATCAGCATATTGCTGGCAGTGTACTCCAAAACTCCAGATGACCCCATGGGCCTGGTGCATAATTTATTCACTGCCTCATCTCAAGAATGAAGAATAAATCTGGCATCAATTGGCATAGCACCACATAACCATTTCATGTAAACCTGGAAGGTGGGCAGTGTGTGCCACATGAGTAGGTGACCAACAAGAAAAAAGGGGCACCATTTGAGGCCACCTCCTCATCAATTGGAGCTCTGGCTTGTCTTTCCTGACAAACTTGACTGAGAGGATGCAGCAGCAGGATAGTGTGTGCCAATGTGTTTTGTCATTGACTATGCAAACTGGGACTGTTATAGTATAACAAAACACCTAACAAAACTCCTTCATTCTGATTTTGCTTCTACCACCAAAATCAATGGGGTCTAGGTACCAGGAAAAAAATCCTTGGAGTTCTCTAGAAGTTGAATCTATAAGTGGGATATATGCAGTGGCGTAGAGTGGGGGGTGCAGGGGGGGCCGGCCGCACCGGGTGCAACATCTGGGGTTGGGGCAAATCCACAGGTTAGGGGGCGCACATCCACGGGTTAGGGGGCGCAAATCCACAGGTTAGGGGGCGCAAATTACTTGCCTTGCCCCGGGTGCTGACAACCCACGCTACGCCACTGGATATATGTTTCCCATATTGTACATCCATGTAAATGCATACACATATGAAGTGCATAGCCAGCCATTTCATATACCACATTCAGTGGCATGATTTGAATAGGTCAAGAACTTTGCTAGCTTCTGAGTAACACTGGGACCTTGGTTTTTCCAAAATGTTAAGCATGCAACTGTCTCTCTCCCCTTTCCTCACTTTTTTAAGGGGAAAAACCCCCAAGCTGACTGGGGAAATGCCCAGAGCTCAAGACGGGATGGGGTGGAGAGGTAGGGGAATCTTTTGACGGACAGGTCTATCTTTTAATCACGGTGATTTGGAGAAGGAAAGTTGAAGCAAATAAACAGAGTTGTTATTCATATGGGTCACCTTTCTCCGAGTTTTTACTGTGAGCTGGGTCGCCTGTTTCTTTCTCAACTGTTATTTCTCCTAACAAACATTTGAAAATCATAGCAGTCTTTTCCTTCACGGAGGCTACTTCCAGGAAGCGGGCAAGAAAAAACTGGTGCCCCCCCCTTTTTTTTTTAGCTCCTGGACCTATTTATATGAACTTTGGCAGGGGGACCTCTTTTATGTACCCAGTTTTCAAACTGATTGCCCTCTTAGGAGAAGGAATGTGGTTTCTATTTTCCTACTCCAAAATGATAAAGTCTGCCCTTGCAGAAGAACCACTGCACCAATCTTTCTGAAACTAGGCAGACTTCATCCCCTCAGAATGGTGATCCATGCCTGCAATTTGCATCCAATTTTTAGCAGAAATGTGTTTTTTTAATAAAAGAAAACTTTACAGATTTCCTGCACAAAAACCCCTGAATATATCTGCCTGAAATTCAGTTAACTTAATGCACTTTGGAAAGGCTCCTTTACCTACACATTCCATCCACTTATGTAAAAAGAGAGGAGTTTTTAGCTGTTTTTAGATCCACCAACAAAGATAAAATAGAGCTTCAGATTTAACAGATCAAATTTGGAGCTGAATAACAAATTGAATCACAGTGAAAATTTGGGTTGCTTCCAGATGCTACAGATACAGATAAGGTAAATCATGTAGTCATTGCACACCCTTACTAGAGGACATGTGTGTAGTACATCACTTCCCTGATTGGTCAACCACTACTTTTAATTGATCCCAGGTGGAGTTCTACTCATTAGCTGCACATTGTTACCAAAACAGTCTTGATGCTAAGAATGGCAGTGGTCTGGACCATAGTTCTGTGCTTTGAAGGCAGTATCTGAGGTTGATTGGCTCAGTTAGGAACTCAGACCTTAACAGCAAATGAATCAATAAATATTTGTTGGTAAATAATTGCTATTGAATAGAGCTTTAATATAAATTTATGATTGGTGATTATCACAGCTTTGGGCTATAGTGAGCCACTTAGAGATGGATTTAAGATAAGACTTAAATTCATTATGTTGTTATTTAATGTGAGTTATTTAAACATTGTATTCTTTACATTGCTTTTGGCTTACAATGACCTCCTGGGACTAGACACAGAATATGTATTCATAGAAAGGTGTTCAAAGGGAAATGAGTTGAAACAGTACGTAAAGAGCTTGAAAGTCACACATCTGTTGTTAGATTCAGAGTTTTTTCTGGAGTAAGTTACTGAAGTAGTAAGCAAACAACAGTGTGTACGGGTATATGGTGTGAACATCATAGAGATAGAATTGCATTCACAATTATTGTAAGAATAAATTTTAAACCCTGGTCAAGAAATCACATTTTAAGACTTGCCCCCTAATATTGCTAATGAAGATGTTCCTGCATAGAATTACAATGTATTTCAGTAGCTAGCTAGCTATATAATCTGAATTTCCTGAATAAAAAGTCTGTTTTTATAAGAGCCGAGGGTTTACTTACAGCTAACTGAATATTTTTTTGGAAATAAAGGTATTTTCTGGCCTGTCTATACCTAGTATTTGGAAGACACAATTTATCAGAGACATGGCAGAGGGGGAGGAAGAGGCAGAGGAAAACAGAAGGCTGCCTGTCACTTCTCAAAGCAACACCGAGATGCAGGAGGCAGGTGGTAGTAGGGGGTTGGATTCAACTCCAGAGGAGGAGGAATTGGCTGCACCCGAGTTTCCCAGAAGTAGGAGGCGGAGCAAGCGATTACAGCAAAGAAAGACCAGCTGGAAAGCGGGGGGCGGGCTCAGCATATATCTGGCCTTGGAAGGGGCCGGAGGCCAGTCAAGTCAACTGACTCCGATAGTGAAGAATGAGCTGTGGGAGGCTCTGCTTGCTGTAAGCTTGTAATTGCCAAATAAAGCTAAAGGAGTTAAACTGCCAGCTTGCTGTGTCGTGTGTGAGAGATGTGCTAAACCTAACACAATTGAACAAACAATCTTTGGCTTTTAAAAATAATCTGAATTTTTGGTAGGGAGAACTGCAATCGGCAACAAAATGCCGTAGTGTTATAAGTGTGTTCCTGTTCAGGATTCCAGTAGCCAGTCATCTCTTCCCTCAGGATACCATATTCCTTCCCCTCCCTTTCCACTTTTCCTTTCATTTTTTCCAACAGATACTCAACATTCCTTAGGCACTTAACATGCTCAATCCACATTGGGCTGTTTTGGGATTTTATTTTATTTTATTCCCCTCTCAGGTGGTAGCTTGCTTTGTAAAGTTGACTTGTACTGCAAGCCTCAAGGTTCTCCTGATGATGCTGATACCTCCCTTTGTTTTCCTGTTGACCCCATTGTGGCTCTAATCCTGTTGGTATCACTGTATGAGATTGCTGTTAGAGGGAGTGTGGCATTATATAATACTTTACATATTTGGATCAGCAGTACTGAAATTAAGTTGGCAGGTATTTTGATTAACTGGTGCATATCTTTGCCTGCTGATCAAAGTTACAGTGGTGCCTCGCAAGACGAAAATAATCCGTTCCGCGAGTCTCTTCGTCTAGCGGTTTTTTCGTCTTGCAAAGCAACCCTATTAGCGGCTCAGCGGATTAGCGGTTTAGCAGCTTAGCGGCTATTTAAGGCTTAGCGGCTTAGCGGCTAAAAGGCTCTTAGCGGCTTAGAAAAAGGGGGGAGCAAAAAAAATCGCAAGACTCGCAAGACGTTTCCGTCTTGCGAAGCAAGCCCATAGGGAAAATCATCTTGCGAAGCGCATCGAAAAACGGAAAACCCTTTCGTCTAGCGGGTTTTTCGTCTTGCGAGGCATTTGTCTTGCGGGGCACCACTGTATTGTCTTTTTAGAGTACAATAGCAACACACTCTTGACTTAAGTTAACAATCAAATATGTGTATCTACTGTGGAACTACATGAGATGAAACACAACTTGGCAGTCCTCTTCCTCACAACATGGTTTGTCCACAATTTTAGTGAATATAATGGAGTGTTTCATGAGTTACTGAAATAATGGCTTGCATCTCAAGAACCTTGGGTGGCATTTTGCTTGCACACAGTGGACTTTTCTTTCCCACTCTCTCTGCTGCAGTGGGGTCCCCTGCTCAGGCTCCGATCCAAAGGTCCTTGAACATGATGTATTTAGGACACTTGGAATGTTGCATACCTTCCAGCATTTCTCAAATGGAAATTGGGGCGTCCTAAGGAAAAGCGGGGCATTTCAGGATCAAAGCAGAAACTGAGGCAGCTTCTGTAAATCTGGCATTATTTGCAGACATGTATGGTGGAAAAGGACATGGCTGGCACTGTGGTTTAAACCATCGAGCCTCTTGAGCTTGCTGATTGTAAGGTCATCTGTTCGAATCTGCACAACGGGGTGAGCTCCTGTCACTTTGTCCCACTCCTGCCAACCTAGCAGTTCGATAGCATACCAGTGCAAGTAGATAAATAGGTACCACTGCGGCAGGAAGGTAAACAGCGTTTCCATGTCCTCTGGCCCTCGTCACGGTGTCCCGTTGCATCAGAAGCAGCTAAGTCATGCCAGCCACATGACAAATGCTGGCTCCCTTGGCCTAAAAGTGAAGATGAGCGTTGCACCCCATAGTCGTATTCAACTGGACTTAACCGTCCAGGCGTCCTTTGTACTACATGCAGTCCTTGTACAAAACAGAATCCTTTCTTTGAATTGTGCTGGAGACCACAGTTTCTATGAATATGAGGCAATCACTGTATCTCAACTGTGGGAGAAAAAGGCTCAAAAGTAATACTGCAACAATCTCACCATTCTGTGACTTGTGGAAGACACCCGTTTCTTTTCAAACATGTTAGAGAATTTCATAAAGGGTTGTTACTCTTACAGCCTTTATTTTACTGGGTTGGTATTGGATCACATGTGCCTGTGTACCATTTCAAAGTTTGGTTTGCCTGCCTGCCTGCTTGCTTGCTTACTTACCACTCTTCATCCGCAGATCTCAGGCAGTTTCACAACATAAAATTACAGTATAAAAACAATAAAATACATAGTACAAATAAGAACAACAAAAAATCAATAATTCCCCCCCAGACACACACATTTAAAAGGGCATCACTGCAGGAGGAGAGATTAGCAACCAGCCAGTAGTGATTTTCCAAGTCCAGGGAGGGGCTCTTGAGGAGTGGTTTTACCACTGCCTCCTTCAATCAGGCAGGGACCACCCCTCTCGCAAGGAGGCATTAATAGATCCCTCCCTGCTAGTTTTAAAAAGCCAAGAGGGGCAAGGGTCCAGAGCACAAGTGGTTGCCCTGTCCAATCAAATCACCTTGTCCACATCCTCACGTCTTACTAACTGCAACTCATCCAACACGACTAGACTAGAGAATGCTCTGGACATCCCTTGAGATTTGTCTACTATAACAGCGGAGTCAAGATCCTGGTCAAGGCAAGCAGTTACGCCATAGTGAGGATGCAATGGAGGCAGCAAAGTAGGCCTTCTCTGCTGCCTTCACTGCCACTAGGTAGGCTCGATGATGAGCCTTCACCAGTTTTCGGTTGCATTCAGCCTAGTTTTTCCTCCACTTGTGTTTGAGCCATCTCCCAACTCAAGATGTTACAACGCAGTGATGTTATACGAAGACTGCATGTGTATAGAATTTACACAGGTTTAGGAGTGGTGCACTAGTATTCAGTAAATGCTGTCCTGGGCTCCCTTGGGAGGAAGGATGGGATGAGATATATGATATGATATCATTTTTCTCTAACTAAAATGCCCCTCCTTGTAACTGAAGAGTTGCAACATGAATATTTCTGTAAATTAGGGATCACGTCATTGTTTTAAAGCCTGTTTTACATTACAGTGGTGCCTCGCAAGACGAAATTAATTCATTCCTCGAGTTTTGTCGTCTTGCGATTTTTTTCGTCTTGCGAAGCACGGTGTCGGAAAAGTTTTGGAAAAGCTTCAAAAATCACCAAAGTCTTCCAAAACCTCAAAAAAGGCTACCACACCGCATGCTATGAGTTGCTCCTCGAAGTCAAGTCGCAACTGTATTAACGGTTTTAAGAAAAAGGAAACAAACTTGCAAGACGTTTCCGTCTTGCGAAGCAAGCCCATAGGGAAAATCGTCTTGCGAAGCAGCTCAAAAAACCAAAAACCCTTTCATCTTGCGAGTTTTCCGTCTTGCGAGGTACCACTGTATTTGAAGACAGTCATAGCAGCCATTATTTGAACAGATGAGGCTTCTGTTGTGCGACCACTGATTGTCGTCATCACATCAGCCAGTTAAATTAACAGTGGAGGCTAATCTGCCCAGTAAGAAACGTGGTGGGTGTTTGTGATCACTTACTCATCAGCATGATGATTAATGCTATTTGAGAAATAGAACTTCTGCAAATTGATAATAAACTGCTTTTTCATACTAAAACTTCCCTTTAAAACATTTACAGCATTCTAAAGGTTAGTTTTGTGGCCTTCACATAAGTCACCTTTCTGCAAGCACAGCTAGATAAAATATGTCCTGTCAACAGTGCTTAGTCACTATTGTCCTCAGCTGGAAATGGTGGGTAGAATATAGGGTATATTAAATAACTTAGGAGCACACTAGTGGAAATACTGACATCTTGCAAGCTTTATTTTTTCTTTTATATTATCATCAAGCATTAAAGATGATACATCTAATTTATATCATCAGATGAAGTAGATTCATCTATGTTCTGATGTAAGCACTGACCTCGACAAAGGCAAAGCAAGACTGGGGCACTCTGGACAACTGATTGGGAGCTTGTGACCAGGACTTGTAAACAGGGGTGTTTGCTAGGATGTTTTGAGTGGGGGGGGGGGCTGGAGTGCTGTCTCAGGGTGTACGTAGGACCAAGGGCATTGCAGTGACCTGCTTCCTGCCTGAGAATGCAGATTCATATAAAGCCCACTGACCACAACCCCTTCCTTCTGATTCATACAAACAATGCTGCCAGCCTCAGCCTTTGACGTATAGCAAGGGACTATGAGACTCTGCACAAGAAGCTGAAGGGCTTTGGGGCATAGGTGGGTTTTTTAATCGCTCCTTCCTGTTGAAGGTTGTGGCCCAGGAAGAGAGAGGAAAATACTAGCTGCATAGGTGGTGTCGTCAGGAAAGCTTTGGCTTTTTGGACCATGGTCCGTGCTTTCTTTAGGAAGGACTTTTGGGAAGATACATGTTGCACTTCACAGCGGTTGGCAAGAATGTCTTTGCTAAAAGTCTTGTGAAGCTGAAAGCAGGGGAGCACCTGGGACAAGGGATATTGTTATTGTTTAAATTTGTATACCACCCTCCATTTGAACATCTCAGGGCAGTTCACAACAGAAAAATACAAATTGAGAATAGAAAGTACATAATAAAAAACAAACCAATAACCCACAGCCGAACACCTGGTTGAAGAGAAACATTTTTGCCTGGTGCCTAAACTTATGTAATGAAGCTGTCAGGTGAGCCTCCCTCCTGCCACCCACTGGACCTTTCACAGAGGAGGCATACAAAGAAGGCCTCAGATGATGATCACTGAGTTCCTATGGGTGGTTCCTAAGGGTAGAGGCGGTCCTTGAGGTATTGTGGTCCAGATCTATTTAAGACTTTATAGGTCAAATATTGGTCAAATGTTTTACTAGATGATCCTTGGGGTCCTTTCCAACTCGACAATTCTATAATTTTATGATTCTATGACTCATGAATGGTATATGAGAAAATAGCTCAGATGTTACTTGAGCAGCAGTTACTCTTGGTCTGAACCTTATGTATGAGCTGCAGCTTCTCAGTGGCTGGCTCTCCTTTCACAGAGAGATGCCTCTTCATTTATAGGATTCTAGCCTTCTCCAGCAGATAGAGCAGGGAAGACTTTGGTTGCACTAGGGCTTCTGCTATTACAGTCATTTGAGTCAGAGGAGGTCAGTGTGAGGTCTTCATGCCAGAAGGTTACTCTCTCCAAAGTAATGTCCACAGTGGTGAATGCTCAACTTCATGGAACTGCTAGCAGATCATTTAGGCATGGCTAAGGTCTTCTGGTTTTCTCCTTGCCCTCCTTCCTTTCATCAAAATAGCGGGTACTTAAACACTGAAGTTGTATAAATTCAGCACCTATGTGTTATCATGGTTCAGAAGGGGCCACTTCTGTCACAATTTCTGGTTTGGGTTCATAGCACAATAACCGTGCATTATTCAGAAATAAGTCCCACTGAATTCAATAGAGATTGTTCCCTAATAGATATGTACAGAATTGTAGCTTGACTTGATTAGTCTTAAAGGTGCCACACAGAACCGTTAACAAGGGTTCCCATAAATTGATCATTAAAGAACAGGAAGCAGAGAGTAGGAATAAATGGACAGTTCTCATCATGGATGGATATAAGAAGTGGGGTCCCTCCAAAGATCAATATTGGGACCACTCTTTAACTTGTTGCCTTCCTCCTGGTTTGTATCCCCAACTAGTTAAAATGTATAAGATATGACACTGCCGGCGGGATGGGTATGGACGATGGGTATGTATACTGATAATGTTATTTTAAAAGAATGTACTCACTAGTATGTGAATGAAGGAGCCATATCAAAATAGTTAGTGCAATAACAAATGCTGTAAAACTTTATAGGATATGAACATATATATACTTGTGTGTGTATGTCTAACAGTGTGTTTCATATTACCTCTTTCTTCTTCATAGGGCATGCTGCTGAAGCGAAGTTGCAGATCTTTAAATAAAGAGTGGAAGAAGAAATATGTTACTCTCTCTGATAATGGCGTACTGACCTATCATCCAAGTTTACATGTAAGTGTGCATGCATTTCACAGTTATCAAATGATGTTTCAAAACCAGGAATCAGACCCACACAAATTACAGTGGTACCTCTGAATACGAACAGGATCCGTTCTGGAGCCCTGATCGCATCCTGCAGTGAATGCAACCCGCGTCTGCGCGGGTCGCGATTTGCCGCTTCTGCACATGCACATAACGTCATTTTGACTGTCTGCACGAGCAGCGAAACCCGGAAGTAACGCGTTCCGTTACTTCCGGGTCGCCGTGGAGCGCAACCCGAAAACGCTCAACCTGAAGCAACTTCAACCCGAGGTATGACTGTATGAGTAATAATCCGATTTATAATCAAGAAACATAAAAGCCTAATTAGTGAATATTCTTCAGAACGCAGCCCAACAAGGCAACAACAAGAACCCACCAACAGCATATGAATCGATACGGCTAACTTGACCTAACAACCCCTCCCCCTCGCACTCACAAGCAAAACTCACTGTGGCCAACTGAAGGCAACCAACCAGGCCTTGGGACCCCCAATCCTCCCCTAATTAAACTAATACATGAATAGAAAGAGAAGCTACCCATTTGACGTTAACACAGAAACGTTGCAAATACACTAAGTAAAAGAACAAAAGTTTACTACCCACCTTCTCTCTTCCCCGCTCTCTCTCCCCACTTTCTTCTCCCCCAACCATATATTGTCTAAAACATTAGTGTCTCATGTTGAATATAGTGTCTCATGTTGTAGAAAGGACTCTATGTATTGAAAAGCACAGGTGCTATATATACTTAGGTAACCCAAGAAAATATTTAATAAAAACAACCTTTAAAAAAGAAAAGAAAGGAACTACCATTTTATTATGAGATTAATTCTAAGCACACAGTGGAGAAACTAAAAGTTGTAGAACATACACTCTAGAAACCAGAGTAGGAGATAGTAACTGCTTTTTCAAAAGACATAATTTGATGCACCTCCACATGCACATACCTCCATATGTGGTGGGAATGCCCCCAACCCTTCTGGACAGCAGTCCTACAAGAATATGCAAAATAACTAAACAGGTATTAGAACTGGCCCTATTTAACATCTTCCAAGATAATAATGCCCACTCACACTATAAAGAGCTCATAACTCACCTACGCTCAGCAGCCAGAAGCATCATAGCCAGTCACTGGAGAGACCTGTCAGGAGTGAACATGGACTACTGGTATAGGAAACAGCCTTACCAGAAAAGCTAACCAATAGACTTAAACTGACATGGGGACAAATAAAAGAGGGCACCTTCCCCCCAGTATGGCTCCCCTTTATCACGTACACAAACCAACAAGACAACAAGAATCGACTGACAGCATATGAATCAATATGGCTAACTTGACCCAACAATCCCCTCCACACAAATTCACTACAGCCAGCTAAAGACAACCAACCATGTCCTGCCCCCCCCACCTCTCTCACTACCAAAAAAATATAATAAGGGAATAGAAAGAGAACCTACCTAAGTGACACTGCCACAAAGCCCCACACTAAGTTAATGAATATAAGTTTTACCACCCCATCCCCTCTCTCCCCCCTTTTCTTCCTCAGCCTTATACAGTGGTGCTTATACAGTCAAACTTAATCCGTTCTGGAGGTCCGTTCCAAAACTAAATTGTTCCAAAACCAAGGCGTGCTTTCCCATAGAAAGTAATGCAAAACTGATTAATATGTTCCAGACTTTTATAAAACAACCCCTAAAACAGCAATTTAACATGAATTTTACTATCTAACGAGACCATTGATCCATAAAATGAAAGCAGTAATCGATGTACTGTACTATAAAATAAATAAGACAGTATTGTAGATGGTAAAAAATAATTTTTTAAAAAAGTTCTTACCTGCACTGATGATAGTCACTGTTTGGATGGGGGGCTTTTATCCATTTCCGCAGACACACGATCAATTAATCAGGGTTCCACACAATCACAAAAACAAGTTAACCGAAAAAGCCTCAAAAACAAAAACGCAAAATAAATAGCAAAAACAAAAGCACCAAACTTAATCTGTTCCTGAAGTCTGTTTGACTTCCAAAATGTTCGAAAACCAAGGCACACTTCTGAGTGGTGCAGGTGCCCTGGAAACAATAGCTGACAGCCGCATTGGAGGTTTGGCTTCCGAAAAATGTTCGAAAACCAGAACACTTCCGGATTTTTGGTGTTTGAGAACCAAAGCGTTTGAGAACCAAGGTTCCACTGTGCTGTATGCAACACTAATGTCTCACAACTGGTCTAATTAATGTGTAGAAAACAAGCTTAAGAAAGAGACAATGCACATACTTTTGTAAACCAAGAAAATATTTAATAAAAATTATTTAAAAAGAAAAAAGACTAGAAATTTGACTAGAAAGCCCATGTTTCCTGTCTCTGCTCCCTAGAGCACTTCTCAAATATGAATTGTTTGAAAAAAGGTATTCAAAATGTAATCTGAGTCGTGGTACCATATAAGTCTTTTTCTACTCATAATATACCTGCTACAAAGCCAGGCCACTCCTGGCCACAATAAGAATGCATGCAGCATGATGTAGCTGAGGATGAAGATTACAAGGCAACTGAATATCTTGCATGTTTGCATGT
Source organism: Podarcis muralis (assembly GCF_964188315.1). NCBI lineage: Eukaryota > Metazoa > Chordata > Lepidosauria > Squamata > Lacertidae > Podarcis > Podarcis muralis. The sequence continues at coordinate 131,013,569 of NC_135655.1, forward strand.
TTCAAAATTATTCCAACATTAGTAAATGGAGGAATATAGTTCTATCTAGTCTTCACATAATAGGGTATACCCTTACTTTTAACCTGTTTGGTTCTAGTCCAATGTGTGTGTTCCTTTTTCCCATCAGTGAAACCTTTGTGATAATGAAAAATCATAGAAACATAGAATTGTAGTGTTGGAAGGAATCCTGAGGGTCATCTAGATGGCAAGACATTTTACTGGTTCCTAGTTTGAGATTCCACCATAAAAAGGCTTTTGCATGGCAACATGCCTTTCCCCACCCCAGTTACCTATAGATAGTCATATGAGAAGAGGTTTTTCTCATATTCCTAAACTGGCATTTGTCAACAAGAGTAGAGCTGCTGAGCAGGTATTGTGCCTTTCACTAATTATTCTAAAGCTATATGCACTTTATTAACACAAAGCTTTATTTTCATATATATTTTTGCTTCCTCTTTTTGGTGCAGGGCAAATTTGGTAACCTCCCCCCCCCCCTATTTAAGATTATCCAACAGGCTTGAATCATTTCAACCTACATTGACATTTCCTAGTATCTCTTCACTAGTAGGTTCGGTAAAGGTAAAGGGACCCCTGACTGTTAGGTGCAGTCGTGGACGGCTCTGGGTTTGCGGCGCTCATCTTGCTTTACTGGCCTAGGGAGCCGGCATTTGTCCGCAGACAGCTTCCGGGTCATATGGCCAGGATGACTAAGCCGCTTCTGGCAAACCAGAGCAGCAAACAGAAACGCCGTTGACCTTCCCGCTGGAGCAGTACCTATTTATCTACTTGCACTTTGACGTGCTTTTGAACTGCTAGGTTGGCAGGAGCAGGGACCGAGCAACGGGAGCTCACCCCATTATGGGGATTCGAACTGCCGACCTTCTGATCGGCACGCCCGAGTATCTCAGTGGTTTAGACCACAGCGCCACCCGTGTCCTGTAGGTTATGTAGGAAATTGCAAATGCTTTTCTAAAGAAATGGGCTAGAGAGCAAACTTCTTTCAAGAAGGTGGCAAGATACAAATTAAGTAAACAGCTTTCAGTATAATTGTGTTTTATTTAAATATACAAGAAGTAAAGGTAACTGTGTTAACCCATAAGGAAAAATTTCAGAATCCATAGTAGGTCAATATGTTTATTTAATGAAGATATGGCAAATAGTGTGCATGTTTTCAATTTCTGTTAGGCAGAAAACTACCCAGGGAACTTTTCTTTATGTATAGAACATCTCTGTTGCAAAACGTGAATCATCTGATCAGGGAGGCATTATCTTCCTCTCAGATGATAGACTGCTTCATAGTTTGCTTTTTAACATTGGTGGCAAGAATTGGCGTAGTGCAAAGTTTTCATGTACAACCTGCCAGCTTGCAAGGTTAGTTAATTTTTGAAGGAAGTGGAAGGTTTTTGCCTGGTGCCTAAAGATATATAATGAAGGTACCAGGCAGACCTCACTGGGGAGAGCATTCCACAAACAGGGAGCCAGTACAGAAAAGGCCCATTCTCTGAAACTCATATGGAGGAGGCACACAAAGAAGAGCCTCAGATGATGAACGCAGAGTCCGGGATGGTTTATATGGGGAGAGGCAGTCACTGAGGTATTGAGATCCTGAACTGTTTCCCTAACCTTTCATTGCCTACAGGCAGCCACCCAATCTTAAACAACTCCTCACCCACAATAATGCAGTAAGCAGACTTAACATGGACACTGGTACCAGAGCCTGCAATAAACCCAGATGCCAACTTTGTTGCCACATACACCCAGACAACACCATCACTGGACCCAACAACATCAAACATACCATCTCAGGCCTATTTAATTGCTCATCTTCTAACATTGTGAAGGGAGTGGATAGAGGTTGATTGTCAAAGTATCCATTATTTTTTTTAAAGGAAAACGCAGTTCTAATCAATGTGAAAATTAGAATTAAAAACATACTTTGATTAGTTGAGTATTAATTTGGGGGGGGGGGGGGGCGTTTGATAAGAGACATAAGTGCCATTTCAGAGTTTGCTTTGATAAAGGGAATGGTTGGTAAATGTAGCTTTCACTAGCATTATCGGAGAGCCATAATGCATAGTTTATTTTCTGTGCAATATTAAGCCTCCATTTAGGCTTTATTTATTTGCACAGATTTTGGTATTTTTATAGAAATCATTCTTTTTTCACACTAAATGACAATGTATTAAACTTTCTATGTCTTTTCCCAGTGGAGTAGAAAGTTTGCTAGGAACATTTCAAAGGCAAACATAATTTCTTTTTAAGAATATCATCTCCCAGCACTTGGAAGTAACCCTGTATTTCTGAATTTAGACTGAAAGTATCACTGTGTGTTATCCAGTAGTACTGAACATATAAGAGCAGTGTGCATAACGATGTGGCTACATCCAGCAGTATTTTATAAATACGTGTTTTTGGCTAAGCTTATAACACAATTGTAGATTTCCTAAGGTCTTTCGTAGGAGGAGATGATCTCTTTCCCCCCCAGGTGTGCCTGTGGCCCCAGTGGAAACCAATCAAGGTGCGATTTATGTTCATTAAGTGCTTGTCAAAACTGAAAAATTTTCTAATCAACAGCAATCTAACTGAAGCCTCCTCAGTGGCTGGGAGTGTCGCCTCTGCAGTGTCGGCTACTTGCCTGTTACAACTCTAGGCTAGAAATCCACTGATGATTACATTAGGCTAAGCTTCGAAGTAAATGAACCATATCTTATTTAGGTGCAACTAGCTTCAGTGTAGTCCTGCCCTGCAGGGCACTTTATAGCATTTTATGGCTTTAAAATTAGTGTAGCTTCCCATTTGCTGCAGGGTGCTACATGTTATGCCTTTGAACCCCATAAGCAAAGGGAAGGGGGTCTTTGTTCCCCTCCCTTTATTTTTCCTCTGCATTTTAGCTATTTTATTTTGCATCTTTTCCAGACGGCATTTTGCAATAAAAATGTCTGACTTCCCTCTGTACACAAAAAAGTAGAGTCATCAGCATTTGCCAGTCAGTACATACAATACTCTCAAACAATACTTAGCAATCTAAATAGATTTGCAGGTTGTTAACCAGTTTTCAATGATCTTTTTCAGTTATAAAATAGCGTTTTGAAATAAGATTTGTAATTTGCTGTAATTTGTTGTTTTCCTGTAAAGTATGGTTTGTATGAATTAAATAAATTTTCAGTCTACTAAGACTGAATTAAATTAGTTATTGATAGGGAAACAAAAGCGCAAAGGCATTTCACACAGTTAATTGGATAGAAGTATGACGAGCATATTAAAGACAAAGAATTTAACTTAACTCACTTAATTTCTGCAGAAATTAATATTGCTAATTATCAGAATGGTAAAAGATTGATGTGTTTTGCTTACTTTGATTGGAATAAGGAGGCATTGAACAGTGGTGATAAATAAAATAAGGGATGATTAGGTTAGCAGACATTGGATAGGGTTGTTATAGTTAGTGTACTCTATTATGCCCACATAGATTATAAAGAATTGTTGTCATTGAGTCTTTTTAAAAAGAATGAGATTTTTCATCAAGTAAGCTAAATAAAAGTAGAGAAAATCATTGGCCTTGTGTGATTTCTAAACTCTCCAGCAGGGCACAGTATGAAACAGTGCAAGGTAAATAGGTCCCATGCCAGATCTAGTTAGAAATCAGAAAACCTATTCTGCATGTCCCATAAGACCTTTTGAGCATAACAATTCATGCATATGGTCTATGGTTTCTGAACTGCTCAGTCAAGTCCTGATTCTGCAGTGTTCTTAGTAAAGTCTAAGTAAAGCTTTGCCATTAATAATTTCACATTTTATATCACCTCTGCACCACTATGAATGTACTACTCATACAGGGAGATGAAGTACAGACTGATCCCCAACCAAAGATGTACTTTGCAAATCTTAGTTTAATATTATATTTGTAGAAAAGAGTGCATTCTAAAACCTTTAAGAACTTGTACTGCATGAATACCAGGGATATTTGATTAAAAAAAAGAAAAGAAACAGTAGAATCTGTCCCCACGTCACATTTATTAACTTCTACTGGTACTTTCCTCTGCCCCTCATATGTCATGTATTTCTCCCTTTCCTTTTGTTATGTACTGAGTTGAATAGGTTCCAAAATGCAGCGGTCTGATTGGTCCTAGAACAATAGGATCCAAAATGCAGCAGTCTGATTAGTCCTAGAATAATGCAGCAATATGATTGGTCTGTAGGAGCCACCCAATCCAGCTCCAGAGGGAAGTGAATCCACAACCTGAGTGGCCTACAGGAGAATTCCGGAATTAGCCAATCATCATTGTGTAAATAATGTATATAAAGCAGATACTTTGGGGGGACTTTCATTCCTCCTCACCACTAAGAGCTGAATAAAGAGAGTGAAATCCACTCTCGACTCAATTTCACCTTTCCCTTTGACCCATCTAGCTCAGTCCTGTCTACAATGACTGGATTCCAGCCAGGAGGCTCCTCTTGCCCGGCCTGGAGATTGCAAGAATTGAACCCGGAGCCTTCTACATGCCAGGCAGATACTCTGCCACTGAGCTACAGTCTTTCTTTTGCCCATGAAATTAACTCTGGCCAATGTCACCCTTCCTATATTTCCTGGCTTCACACAGCCCATAAATAATGCTTAACAAGAGAGTGTGTGGATAATCTGATAAAAGTTCATGGCAGCCGCCTTATTTACTGCTGCTTAGCGAGAAACAATATAATGTGTAGTAATGTGGGTGGTGGGTATTTTGCTTTTGATATGTCCAAAACTAAAGCGGAAGCTCTAGATGTCAAACATTTGGATTATTTTGAAATACAACGATTCTGCAGGCAGATACCCTTTTCCTAATGGGGCGATCCGAGGGGGGGGGGGTTGAGATTCAGGAATTCCTACACCCCTAGTTCTAATCAAGCAGCCTTCTGAAACGATCTATTTGTTTTAATTTTTAATCTAATCTTAACTTAGCATCTGCATGCTTCTTTTCCAAAAACAATGTTGAGATAAAAAAGGCTCACAACACTAACAATGCAGTAGAAAATAACATATGTATGATCTTATTTAGGTGCAACTAGCTTCAGTGTAGTCCATGGCTTTAAAATTAGTGTAGCTTCCCATTTGCTGCAGAGTGCTTCATGTTATGCCTTTGAATCCCATAAACAAAGGGAAGGGGGTCTTTTATATGGTTATGGTGTTATACTGATACATTTGTCAGCTGGGGTCTCACTCACCCTGGAGGGAACATACACTCCCTTGCAAACAGCAGCACAACCAGGCCAGGACTGCAGACTTTGCAGCTCCAAATGTCTGTTAATGGCATGCAACTGATAAAGAGAGACAACACCTTCTTTTCTAATAAAGAGGAATCTTACTCCAGAATGGATCTGTTTCCGATTTCACCTAACATGACTCAGGAAGCATACGTGATGGACTCATAGAACCTTGTAATTGTAGAGTTTCACTAGTAAGAGGATAGTGCAACTCATCTATGTGAGTTTAGGACTTTTTATTTTAAGAGAAAAGGTGATTTAGAGGAGTCACTTTTTTGCATGGTATTCAAAAAGCTTTTCTTTCTATCTCAATGCTAGAACTTTTGTGGACATGAAACTGGATGTTGGAAGTTTTACTGCAGACCAAAAAAGTACTTCACACAGCCCATAAAGAGGTGTTGATGGCCACAGACTTAGATGCCTTCAAAATAAGATTCATGGAGGAAAGGGCTATTCATGGCTGCTCCACATCCACTCTCAGTTGCTGGGAAATACAAGTGGGGAAGAGTCCTGCATTCAGGCTTCCCATGGGCATCTGGTGAGAACAGGAAGCTGGGCTAGATGGGCCATTGGCCTGATCCAGGCTCTTCTTATTTTCTGATGAAGCTAATAAAGGGTCTCCTAGCCACACTCCTCTTCAAAATGCCCCAATAGAAGTGGGATGGATTAATTTTAATTATTATAAAAAGAAAGTTCAGCAAAAATGTAAGATAGTTGTAATGTCTGACAGTAGTCCCTAACTTGGATTGCGCAGTTACTTTTTATTTTTAAATTATTTTAAAATATTTGGTAACTTCCTCTTAGTCATTTATAAGCAAAAGTCTATTTCAACATGTGTCAGGGAGAATTCAGAGGAGGAAGTGACAGAAGAGGCGGAGCAGGGGCTCGGGGATGCTGTGGAGCCCTTCAACCGCCCAGAGGCCCGGGAAGGGAGCTCAGACTCTGGAAGGGCGGGGGCTTTCAAATCAGCAAAGATTTGAAGGAGGGAAATGAAACATAAGGGTCAAAAACGTCTTGTGCGATTTCCCCGCCTCCTTTGTTGGCGGGAGAATCGAAGGAAGCCACTTCCCAAATCTGACTCAACGGATTCAGATGCATAATCCTGAACTGTAGCTGTTTCTTGTACATATGTAATAAAAAATGTAAATATCAAGCTGACTGTGCCGGGGTGTTAATGTGAAGGGGAGACACCACCTTTACAACATGTTGTACAGCCTTATGTGCAGTGAGCACTAGTGTACTCAAATTATCACATCAGCACTGCTCTGTTTGCACAAATGCCAAGGGTATCATCAGAAAGTAAAGCAATGGCTATCAATATAGTGGGTGTATTGTAGGAATTTATTGATTGATTAATGTGTTTTGAGTTTAACTTCAACTACCACATTGCCCACAGCTGACTAAGATGAAGTTGCCAGTTAATGATAACTGTAGGCAATTACGTATGTTGTATTTTACTAGCACAAGAGAATGTGTGCAGATCTCAGTTTAACAGAAATGCTTGCATCTAGGTAACAGAGGTAAAGTGTATTTTCGATGCACTATGCTGCTTTACAGCAATTGCTGTGCAGATATTCAGAACAGATTGGATGTGTTGTTGCATATTGTTATTTCTGTAGGAATCCGTTTGGTGTACTGAAGTCCTAATGGAATATGCCACGACCTTCCCCACACTAACTGACTGCCCAAATCCCCTTGAAAACAGCTCCACAGAAGGTGGTACCCGTGTTAAGCTGTGCTTCTGTCAGCAAGCTGAGAGCTGTGGGTCTCTGACATGGCACTCAATTGCTAGCAGGTTTCTCTCATTGCACCTCATTTGCATCTGGGACATCAATTAGCATGTTTGTTGAGGCTAATTGAATGAAACTCAATCATAGCTCTTAATTGCTTGACTATGTGAAAAGAAATCACATTAATGCAGCTAATTAAGTGTATGGCAATAGATGCAACATAATTAGGAGTGGAATGTAAAAAACAAGCGATGGCAGAGGTGCAAGAGCCATGGGGTGCCGGGCATTCAGATGCTCAGCTACCTTGATATGAACACCTTTCGGGAGGAGACCCTCCTGGCTCCGGTGCTTTTTGTATGCTGCTGAATTATGAACGTGGAAAACTTGAGAGGCAAAATGTAAATGGATTTGCAATTACTACTTTTTCAAGCTGTTGAGGGGCAGAAGATAGCACTTCTGGGGTGGGCCACTATGGAGTGGGCTCTGGGGACTTGTTAAGTGCTGTTTAAAAGTACTTGGCTTTGAATTACCCTCGTGTCTTGTTAAAGGTTCTTTCCCCCTCCTGTCCCCCCCCATCTTTTTTTTTCTGCGATCAGCATTTTCTACAACTAACGTCTAGGGGAGTTTTCTTTGTAATATTTGCATATCAAAATCAGGCTTGCTATCTTCTCTTTAACACAGCATATTCCAGATGACAGGGTCATCTTCATCTTTTTCTAATGTGATCATACAATAAATCACTATTCTGAAGTGGCTATGCTTTTTTGTAACCTTTTATTTCTCCAGGGCAGCAAAATTTGCGATGGAAAAGTGTTGAGATCTTGCTGGAAGGAAACAGCACTTTGCCAGTTTCCTAGTCTGTGAAACAATTACTGTTATGTACTTATATACAGTGAAAGGGACTGTTGCATTACACAGTGTTGAAACATTAAGGAATAGTTTAAGATGACATTTCATACAGTGATGTTAGCGTCACAATTTCATTGAAAAACAGTATTGACATCTCCCCCTGAAACGCTCCCCTCTGCCGCCACCGCCTAAAATGTATTTGTGGCTTATATACTAGAAGCCATACTATATTGTAGCTGGAAAAGGTGAGGGATTCATAACATGAGACTGATAAAACGGACAGAGAACTACTGGAGCCAGCCCCACAAACAATTATTATGGGGGGCCCAGGCACCTACTGATTTTGTAGAATCTGCAGTGGGTAAAAAGACTGGGTTTAAAACCGCTCCATCGAGCACAATGTCATGATATGTTGGGAGATAATAATAAAGTTCACTATCCCTGGTCTAAAAGTTTAGGATACATTTTGAAAACATTTTATTTCATTTACATGGAATACGCAGTCAAGGTTTAATTAAGATTTTAAATTATTGTTCTTGTCTCAAGTTGAGCCATGGACACTTAACATGTATGTTATAGAAATTTGAAAGTGGGGGCTAGTATTGACTTCAAAAGGTAATGTACGCTTTTTGCAATGATACTGTATGCGATTTGTCAAGACTAGCTTCTGAACTGTCGATGTCTTTCATTCCTCTCCTTCAGTAATAACCTTTAAAAACAATCATACGGCTACACTATTGACCAGGCTTTTTTTCCATCCAATTTTCCTTTCTTTGCAGTTATATTTTGGAAATAAGTAGTACTGTCGGTGAAAAGCATAGATGCATAAGAGTAAATTCCCCTACTTTGTACCTCATTGGAGTGGCTTTGCCTCATACCAGGCATCTAATTCTGGGCTAATTCTTTCATTGGTGCCTTTTATGCCTTTATGCCTGTTGAAAATTAGGTCTGTTAATTGTGTTCTGCATGACTCCTACATTGATGGAGCTTTTTCACATTCATCTGCATTTTATTGTCATAAGTCACTTTAATTTGTCTTTAAAAAAATACAAGTTTTTTTTTAAATAAATAAGGTCTGTATCATCAATCAAGGCTGTTATACCATGGGGTAGAGAATTTAAAATACTCAATTTAGGCAGGCATCTGAAAACTGTTCTGTTGAATAAGCTAATACAGTTTCCCACTCTCTGTCTATGCTTTTGCATGTCCATGTGTGTCATGTATAACAAAAATATTACTTGTTTGCTGTCTTTCATATATAGGCTCCAAAGAGCTGCTTTACATGTACCCATGGGGTTGAGCATTCCCAGTGGGAATTATATACTTTCCTGTTTAACAGCATTAGCGTCTCCTATGCTATGTATAGACTGCTTTCAGAAGTTCTCTGAAGTTCAACAGTAGTTTTGCATATAGAACAGTGCACTGCTGTTTTAATAAATCAACACCCAAAGCCCTGTTGGGCATATGGAACTAGTTGTGTAAGGTCTTTGGATCCTACCATCTCAAAATCACATCCATCCTCTCTCCCACATTAAAATACATACCTTCGTGTTCCTTTCATGCAGGATTATATGCAGAATGTTCATGGAAAAGAAATTGATCTTCTGAGGACCACAGTTAAAGTCCCAGGGAAGAGGCCACCTCGAGCTACGTCAGCATGTGTACCCATCTCCACTCCGAAAACAAATGGCTTGTCCAAAGACATAAGCAGTTTACAGATCTCACCAAATTCAGGTAAGTTTTAAAGCAACACGACTACAGTCCATTGCAGTTCTATGATTTAAGTGTTGCTGGTTTTTTGTATGGAGGATCACTCTATTGTGTGACCCCCAACTGCCATCTGAAGTTGTACATTCCAGGCATTGCTTCAGTGTACCTCCCAAGGTATTCTAACTGGTGTGCAGAATGCAGAACTGCTAAGGAGTTGGTAGTTAGCAACTTCTGCACCCCAGGCAACATTTCAGACCCTACAAGCAACTTTTTCAACCCCCAAGACCCATTTTGCTAGTGGAGGTGGAGCCTGGGCCCTCTCCACTTTTGAAATGATCAAGAGGGAACAAAATACCTCCCCATGGCTCTGCATTGGGATCTCTCTGCATGTTAGCATGTGTGTGTCTGCCTGCATGTGAGAGTAGGTGTTGTGTGTAGTGTAAGAGTGTGGGGTGGCTACATCCACCAGTGGCAGGCAACAGTGCCGTCTCGGGACAAAAAACATGTCAACTATTTAAGTCTTGATTTGATGATGCAATGATCGGGGGACTGATAGAGCAAATAATCAGGACAAGTGTGGCTACCAGATAAAATTTCAGCTTGTGAGTGTTAAAGCACAGGTTACATAAGATGCGTGTTTCCCTCACATTTACCATAAGGTCAATGGGTCTTTACTTCTATGACGTGTTTAGAACATCTGATACCTGTTTCAGTGTTTTGTGTTGGAAGCTGATATCTCGTACCTACGGGACCGCCTCTCCTGGTATGCCCCACAGAGAAACTTACGGTCTTCAAATAAAAACATCTTGAAGGTCCCAGGCCACAGAGAAGTTAGGCTGGCCTCAACGAGAGCCAGGGCTTTTTCGGCTGTGGCTCCGATCTGGTGGAACACTCTGTCACAAGAGACCAGGGCCCTGCGGGACTTGACATCTTTCCGCAGGGCCTGCAAGACAGAGCTGTTCCACCAGGCTTTTGGTCAGGGTGCAGCCTGACCCCCTCCTTTGGCAATCTTCGCGGAGCTCTGGCCCAATGGCTGCCAGTGGCTTGAATTAATTAATTTTAGAATGAATGATTTTAGAGTGTTGTTTA